>NW_015662163.1:23098-29300 GCF_001515625.1 Sinocyclocheilus rhinocerous
AATTAGGGCTGCACGATTAATCGCATGCGATATTTAATGCGCATCTTGCCAGTAAAGCTGGTGGAGTGATGGAGATTTACCGCTGATTACAGAACCAGCTTTACTGGCAAGATGCGCATTAAATATCGCATGCGATTAATCGTGCAGCCCTAATTTATTCAAAATCATTTGAATCTTTTGAGACATTCTAAATGTCTTATCTGTCATTTTTTGATCAATTTAATACATCCTTGCTGAAAAGTATTCATTTCCATAAAAATAAAAAAATCATACAGTCCCCAAACATTTGAATGGTAGTATATATATTTTGTGTCTGACCTGGTCATTGCTTTTGACATAGCCCTTATCCAGAGGGCTGTCCTCCCCATATCGAGCATACATAACCAAACCCATTAAACAGCCCAACGTGAGCACGATCTGCTGGCATGGGAACACCGCATAACAGGACCTGAAGAACAAGACACCCCAAAAAACACTTCAAAATGTACTGGCACACAACACAACCCAGCAGAAACAGCACAAACGGTGCATAAAACAACTTCACACTTTCAGATTCTATTGACTTAACCAGAGTGTGGAAGAGCTGGGTGTTTTCTTACATGATGGCCTCTTTCTCTGTGCGGGAGCTGAGGTATCTCTGGACCTGAGCCTGATTCACTCCATACAGGGCCAGCATGAGGAAAATTCCCCCCACTCCCAGAGTCCAGAACGTGTGCCTCTCTAAAGGGTCAGGGTTCAGGCTGCCATGACCACAAAACAAAGAATGTGAGCTTCAGTTACAATTCTGGTATGTGGAACAGTGTTTGTTAGATAATCTTAAAGGGATAGTTCACCCAAAAATGACAATTCTGTCATTAATTACTCACCCTCAAGTTGTTCCAAACCCGTAAGACCTTTGTTTATCTTCGGAACAAAAATTTTTATATTTTTGATGAAATGTGAGAGCTCTCAGACCCTGCATAGACAGCAACGCAACTGAAATGTTCCCAGGTCCAGAAACGTAGTAAGGACATCGGTAAAACAGTCCATGTGACATCAGTGGCTCAACTTCAGTTTTGCAAAATATCTTAATTTGTGTTCCGAAGATAAACGAAGGTCTTACGGGTTTGGAACAACATGAGGGTGAGTAATTAATGACAGAATTTTCATTTTGGGGTGAACTAACCCTTTAAAGGAACAGTTTAGATACTCATATATGAAACAAAATGATATTAAATCGCACCACTCACTCAAGGCCTGAGATACGGCTGCCGTTTTGTGCTTTCCTCCAAACTTCAGCGATGCCACCTGCCTGATGGGTACCAACTACAATCACTGCCAGCTGCCCCGCAAACATAACAATTGTCTGAAACACATCTGTCCAGATCACTGCTTTCAGACCACCCTGGAGAAGAAGAGAAGAGAGGAGCAGGTGTGTTATAATGTACACTACCATTCAAAAGTTTGGGGATTTTTTTATGTTGTTGAAAGAAATGCTCACCAAGGCTACATTAATTTGGTCAAAAACATAGTAAAAACTGTAATATTGTGAAATATTATTACAATTAGGAATAGCCGTTTTCTATATTAATATATTTTAAAATGTAATTTATTCCTGTGATGTTCAAGCTGAATTTTTTTATTCTTTATTCCTCTCTTGATCCTTCAGAAATCCTTCTAAAATACTGATTTGGCATTCAAGAAACATTTCTATTTATTATAACTTTGAAAACAGTTGTGCTGCTTAATATATTTGTGTCTAAACCAAATGTTGTTGAAAGAAATGCTCACCAAGGCTACATTCATTTGGTCAAAAACACAGTAAAAACTGTAATATTGTGAAATATTATTACAATTAGGAATAGCTGTTTTCTATATTAATATATTTTAAAATGTAATTTATTCCTGTGATGTTCAAGCTGAATTTTTTTATTCTTTATTCCTCTCTTGATCCTTCAGAAATCCTTCTAAAATACTGATTTGGCATTCAAGAAACATTTCTATTTATTATAACTTTGAAAACAGTTGTGCTGCTTAATATAATTGTGTCTAAACCAGGATACATGTTTTTTTAATTATTTGATGAATAGAAAGTTCAAAAGAACAACATTTACTTGAAACGTAATTCTTTTGTATCATTATAAATGTCTTTACTGTTACTTATGATCAATTGAATGCCACCCTGCTGATTAAAAGTGTTCATTTCTTTTTAAAAACCTTACTGACCCCATACTTGAGTAGCTGAGCAACAGTAAGTAAAAGAGAAAATAACTAAATGCATTTATGCCACACCACATGTAAACAACGAAATGATAAACCGATGCTTATCTCCAGCCTACCAAAGCTGTGTAAAGTGTGCACACCAATCCCATGGCCAGCACTGCCCCCCAAAGGTCAAAACCTGTTACTGTGATCACAAACAAATTCAAACATTTACAAGAGGAAAAACATGAAATAAACTACTTATCTGATTTACATCAACATGCGTGTCTTGTAATGCATCAATAGTCTCAATTACCTGCATTAAGTGCAAGTGCTGGAGCATACAGAACAACTCCCATATAGATCACCTGCGTAAAAACATAATTTGACAGATGTAACAGTTGTAATGCTTGTTTTAGGACATAACTTGTTTCTCTGAATTTCCCCCGTCTAGTAACTGATAGTTCTGAGAATCATTACACTTTAGACCCACAACGCTGAGTAAAATATTGTCCATATCAGTGGGGGGTTAGAATAAGTTTGTAGGTGAAAGTTCAAGTTTTTATACTGACAACAGGGTGTCTTTGTGCCTAACAAAACTGGAGTAAAAGACAATGTTACTTTAGATTATTAGATTATACTCCTAAAGGTTTTAATATCCTATTGCACACATCCAGGTGGTAACCACAACTCACCATCTGAAAGATGAAGGTCACAGTGCCACATATCCGAACACTTTTACTAAAACGAAGTTCCAGATACTATGAAGAAGAAAAAGAAGGCAAGAATTTAATATAAACAGAAACAGTGTAAAATCCCATAGAGCATGTTTTGGTACAGCCAGAGGACTGCAATTTACAAATATTACATAATAATTTTCAGTCAGATGGATTGAGATGGATTCATCAAGCGTGCATTAAATTGAACAAATGTAATAATAAATACTTTCTAAAAACAACTTTTGAACAGTATCTTATTTACTGTAATAAAATAGTATATTTGGATTTCTGGAATGCTTGATTTTGACTGGTTAGAATTCTGCTATCAAATATTTTTTGTATAATGTTGGGATTTATTTTGCTATACTAACTGACTGTCCATTATCCTTATAATGTTAAAGTGGGCTCCAAAAGTCTAAGACCACTTGTTGTGAGAATGCTTAAATTTTGCACTTGCAGGTCAATTTACAAAGTTCCCACCCTTTCTGACCAATGAATATCCATGTTTTTTTTCCCATTAACTTTCCAGTTGTTTAATGATTACTAGATAAGGATTTTGTAAAATCCTTAAATTTCAGACAAATTCCCTAATGGATCATTCACTTACTAATTTGTGAAACTGACTCTGATTCCCAAAAAGTGACACATACTCCAGTCTCTCAAACAAACAAACAAACACAGTGAATTTCTAATGTACTACCTGATACGCGCTGCTAAGGCGGAGCCGATAGAAAACTGGTATGAAAACGTGTGCAGGGATGAGCAGGCCCAGGAAGTAGGAGCAGCCCAGGAACCAATACTGCGTGCCGTGTGTGTAAATCTCAGATGGGGCACCCAGGATGGCCACCGCTGATTGAAAGGTGGCCAGCAGTGAAAGGGACACCGGAAGACAGCGCATGCTGCGGTCGGCCAGCAGGAACTCCTGTGTGGTCCTCTGACGACCCCCTGAGAAGGCATAGTAAAGGCCGATTCCGGCGGAGGCCACTAGCAGCACGACGAAAATCACGTAATCCACTGTGCTGAAGTGCATCTGGACTACGTCCCCCATGATGCCGTGAGGTGTGGAGAGGTGTGGAGAGGAGTGCACAGAGTGATGAGGCCCCTGGATGATCAGTGGAGTGTCAATGGAGAGTTGACCATTGGGTCATCATGAAGGATAGCAGGTGACTTGCTATAAGAAATAAATAAAAAGACAGTTTACACAAAAATGCAGAATATCCACATTACACTTTCTGACTGTCTAGATTTAAAGATTTTCCAAATTAGCAGTAAGGAAACATTTACACGAATGCATTGCACAGCATGTGCAAAACAACTAAAAAGTGACAATGTATTATTTTACATCACAATTTGGCCTTTTTATACACATAAAAAGTCACAATCAAATCAAAGTAGCAATCAAGTTAATCTTCCGAATTGTGAAGTACATACAAATGTAATAGATCATCAAAAAAAAAAAACTAATTCATCAGAAAGAAGTCTGTTTTTCTTGCAGGATATATATACAGTATAGCATACATACATGAATCATTCACTATAAGATCTATAACATGTAGGCTTTTTTTATTAGTAAACAATAAAGCAACAAAAACATTCTTCAAAATATCTTATGTTGCACAGAAGAATTAAAATCATGTCGGTATGGAACGATAATTTTCTCAATGAAATTAGTGACAACATGTTTTTAATATTGTCACAACAATGAAGAAAAGAACCTTCATGGCAGGAATTAAGCTATTTTATAATTAATTAAGAGATTATTTAACTATATCATAATACAAATACATGTAACCTTAAATTACGTGTTAGTCAGTATGTGTAGCACACAGTTGTTTTGTAATATCAGTAGAATTTCTAGAACTGCTGCTGTAAAGATGTCACTAGAGTTAAAGCTGAAAGCACTGCTGGCTCACCTCATTTGATTAAAGCTCTACATTATGTTTTCTGAGCTGCTAGTAGGTGGCCTTAGGACACAGCATGGTTTTAGCATTGTGATTCAGCATGAAAACATTAACAAAGGTTTAATTAAAAATAACACAGAAAACACATCATCTATGTAAAAGAATAATTTGATTGTTTTGGTTTCTATATTTCATGCCACTCAAAACGTCAAAGTAATTAAATGAAATAACTGAAAAGTTACAGTCTTGTTCTCATTGTTTTGTGAAGTTCCAGACATTGATCAATACAAAATAAATGTCTTAATGAGCCAAACAAAATGATTGCTCTCAGTGCCTTGTTCAAGAAATAAATAAATACATACATAAAATGAAATAAAATAAAACACAATCACTAGTTTATCAATCACACAACCCACTGAAAACCGTGCACTGGTCTTGTGAGACATAATGACATAACACAGTTTATTCAATGAGTCATCATGTGACTTAAAAATCTCTTTTTAATTTAATATTGTGCCACTAGGGCTTCCTGTCATAAACAAACCAGCTTACAAGCAACTATTCTAACATATTCTGACATTCTGTAGTGCTCAAGCTTATTCACACAAACATGTGTTGAATGCAAAAAGCACTGTGGGTCAGTGTATTTAGGCCAGAGGAGTCAGACTCAATGATAAAATGTAATAGGTGACACTGAGAGGATGATGCTGATGAAATATAGCAAGTCACACTATTATCACATACTGTAGCTTTACTATATATATATAAACCCATCAGTTTAAATTGTAATATATTTCAAAATTACTGTTTTAAATTTTGATTAAAAAAAATGCAACCTTGATAAACACAAGAGAGTCTTTCAAAAACATTTAAAAAAAATCTTACCAACCCCAAGCAGTATAGTGTAAACTTCAAAAGTGATCAGAAGAGACTGTCATGCATTTCAGACATATTTCATATTAATTCATGTACACACATTTAGTAGCAGGCAAGTTACATAACACCCTGTAAAATGGTAAAAAGTCAAGCATCATACTAAACTTTCTTGCATTTGTGAGTTTGCTCATTGTCATTTATTCATTACACATGCAATATCTGTAAATTAGTTGCATACAATGGACACAATTTACTGCACACAATCCTGTCCTGAACAGCGGAACAATACAGCCTATGAGTACTACAGTAAATATGAGATTTTTCATTTTGAGGTCAAGAACACTTGAGTTTAACTCACTTGTTTAACTAGGTCCAAATGAAAACCACACTGAAAATCTGTATCTAATCTGTAATCTGTACACTGTAAAAAAAAATTCCGTAAAATTTACGGTAAAAAACCGGCAGCTGTGGTTGCCGGAATTTTACCGTAAAAAATACAGTAGCAATGTTTTAGGTTTGATGGTT
>NW_015662163.1:29775-34264 GCF_001515625.1 Sinocyclocheilus rhinocerous
TGTAGCATTTTTACAGTCTTTTACCGTTAAATTCACGGTCATTTTTTACAGTGTATATATATACAGATCGTTTTAGGGGAAGGGTTCTGATAGCGATGGCATGCAAAGTGGAACGAAATTATTCATGAATCATAACCCACGAAATTAGCTAATGAGTTAAAGGGTTAGTTCACCCCAAAATGAAAATTCTGTCATTAATTACTCACCCTCAAGTTGTTCCAAATAATCAACGTAATCAGCGTTGTTTACGTTCGGGGGAGAAAGTGAGCGCATGAATGTAATCAGCGTTGTTTGCGCTTAGGGGAAAGCGTGCGTATGCATTGTGATACTCTCTAAAATGGTGGAAGACGTAACTCGGGGGAGAAGAATTGTTGTTTGGAACAACATGAGGGTGAGTAATTAATGACAGAATTTTCATTTTTGGGTAAACTATCCCTTTAATATGTGTTACCCACCATGACTGATTTTCACCTGCATTTGGCAGGTTATTCATTTCAAACCCTGGTTGTGGGACATCATGTGTTGAAATATACTCCACATGACTCTAACAGCAGGTGGGAAGACCTTTAAACAACTAGTTCTCTGGAATCTAAGCCAAGCCATAGACTTAATATGAAATGAATGACAAAATCATTTTATAGGCTTTGATAGGCAGTTGATAACGGTATATCATGGACAAAACTCACGTATCTCAATTCATTTTGTGTCATCAAAGCTGTTGTGTCGGCTAGTTTGCTGAAAGATGATAAGGACATGAGCGAAAGACTCTGACCTAGAAGGTCTGTGACAGCTTAGATAACAACACCGCACAAACTATGTTTGGGTTGGAATGGAGGGTTTCACACCAGTTTAATCTTTCTCACATATTATTTAAAGAAAAGAAAGGACAAACCAGTTCTTATCTGCAGAGCAGTGATGAAAAATTCAAGGACACACGGGCCAAGATTTGTCAACTCACTATGCTGTCAAAATGGACTGTTTGCTCAGATTCTTTCCTGTTACTGTGCAAAATAGCTTGGGTTTTTTAGTTCAATACTTTAAAAAACACAAAATCTATGATGGATAAGAAATTAAATGAGATGTATCAAAGGCAAAAAAAGGACAAACCTGTATCGTTTCTATGATCACAAGGCTTTTGAGGATCAAACAGTGGGATAAAGGCATAGCAAAGTGTCTGTTTGATTTTCTTTAGCCTCTATGATAAAGCCCTGTTCCTGCATATGATCCATTAAGCACAGCTTATGACTCCTCAGCAGCATGAGAACCCACTGTATTACACAGCGTACCCTGACATGGCCGATAAATAGTACATATCAGCTGTTCTGGACCATCCAATCAACTAACAACCCAACTGTCCCATTATTTATGGTGGTTTATCATGAGAGCCTCTATAATTTGCCTTATTTAAAAAAAGGCACAATATTTGTCTTATAAATAGGGATGTCAATTTAACACATTAATTTAGTGGAATTAGTCATTCTAAAACCCAATGTTTTCTACCAACAAAGCAAATGTACTTTCAATTTTCAGCCCTATTTAGATGGCAAGGCCGTCAGTCATGTACATTTTATGTTATAACAACTTAATCTTTTATATTCTTTTTAGTGCTGGGCAACGATTAATTGCGAATAATCGCAACCAAAATAAAAGTTTTTGTTTATATGAGTGTGTACTGTGTAGGGCTGTGCAATATATCGAAATTATCGAAATATCGCAAATGTACATATCGCAATATGCATATCGCTACAGCTTGCAATATTTGGGGCCATGAACAAAAGACAAAGAGAAAATCACTCACTGCTCTTACCTAAATAACTTTTGTAGCTTAAATAAGAATCAGTGCATATTGAATTCAAAGAGGAAATACTAAGCAGTGTTTTATTTTTCCTTTTTATTATTCAGTTCCTAAACTCATGTTAAAATAATTACACTAATGTTAAAATGACATTTTTATGTAATGCTTGAGTAAAACACTACCGTTCACTTTCAGAAGTTGTTGTAGGGGTGCTTTCTTATTAGAATCAGAATCAGAATGAGCTTTATTCACCACTTAAGTGTGCGCAAACACAAGGAATTTGTTGTGGTTTTACAGGAACTCTTGGTACATACATGCATACAAATAACCATATATATATATATATATATGAGACACAAGATAGTTATAGTTCACAGAACTGACTCAGCAACAGCTGAGTAAAACTGATTCATCTGAGCATGTGGCACTTTAACCATTATCGTATCGCATATCGAATATCGCATTATTTAATGAGTTATCGCATATCACAGTTTTCTTCAATATCGCACAGCCCTAATAGATGCATAGATGGTAAATTTATTTAATACATAAACATTTTTCTTAAATATATACATGCATGTGTGTGTATTTATATACATAATAAATATACACAGTACACACTCATATTATGTATGTACACAAAAACTTTTATTTTGGATGCAATTAATCTCGATTAATCGTTGCTTAGCACTAATTCTTTTGCATCTTTATTTTGCTTTTCATATCAGCAGGGAACCCTTGATAACAACTGACAATATGTTCTTAAATTACGTATGTCCGAAATGAATCCTCAAACCACCATCTTTAAAAAGCTGAATGTTCAAGTCATACATGCCATACATAGAAATGATACCTATGCGAACCTAATTATTAATACTAACAACAATAAAATAATAAAATATATCTGAATCATAAAATAATAATAAAACTGAAAAACTAATAATAAAGATAAAGAGGTTAATAAGATGCATCACTGATAGATACAGCTTTACAATTAAGAAAAATATATTAAAAATTATATAAAAAACAATAATTAGTATAATAATCAAGTAAAAATAACTATAATCGTTTATATTCTAACACAGTGATAGGCCAAAATTCATGTGTTGGAGTCATAAGAACCATATTAATCTCTCAGATAACAGGAAATAAAACAAGACAATGGTATTGAATAAAACATGTTCTGACATGAATTATAGTACTGGTAAAATCAAGTTCATGAAAAGCTGTTGCGCTCCTTAAAATACCAAGCTCACAGCACGCCAGCGGGCCAACCAACATGATTAACAATGCCTGAAGTCATTGTTTCACCAGCACCAGGATTAGCAACTTAGGAAGACTGGACTAAATGTAAACCACCAAGGCACTAAAAGGGACAGTTCAGCCAAAAATTATAATTCTGTCATCATTTATTCACCCTTGCGTTGTTTCAAACCCTTAAGACTTTCCCTAACCCTTAAACCCTGCACTTTCTGGTTGCTCTGCTGGGCACCTGTATGAACTTGAGGAGAACTGATTTCATAAAACTATCCATTTAAATGTATCCATCCAACAAACCATTAATCATGGCTGTAGATCTTTTTACAACTGCTATTATGCAACCTGACTTTATAAAACAATGTTTGGCTGTAATACTCTGCAGAAATTAATGTTCAAAGATCAAGATTTGTCCATATGAGATCCGACAAACACTTTGCTGCAACTTATTGGCATACTAACCCTATCCCTAGCCCTAAACCTAACCCTCCCTCCCCATAACTTATCCCTAAAATCAGAGGGAAATGAAAGGTGAATAATAATATTGTAAAAGCCCTAACCCTTGTTGTAAGCCTAAACTTGACATTTACTACATTTACACCTCATTGGTTGATTAGAATCTTTGTTCTACTTTGTGAATCTGCATATTGATACATGACAATGTCCTGGACACTTTTTATTCAAAGCGTATAGGATCTACCTTTTTCCTCTAAAGTTGACATTTATCATCTTACATTTAAAGTAGGCCTATAGTTATTATAAATATTTTCATGAAAACGGTTCTGCACACTCTGGCACATCGCGCGTGTTATGTTTCAGTCAGTGACACCATGACATTTCCCTTTTCGTTTTAATGTCGGGACGCAACGCTGTTTTTAAATGAATTTTAATTTAAATAAAAAAAAAATAATAATTTAAACGACATTCCATGCAGGGGCGGATTTAGTGATTTGGGGGCCTCAGGCAAAATACAGGAATGGGGCCCTATACAATTTCACACATTTACAACCTTGAGGTTTCTTTCACTGTTGCTCGCTGCTGCACGACCGTGTCCCATAGCTGTGTCCAATCTTTTAGATTTGTCATGTACATGTTATAAATAAAGGATTTCTTTAATGTTATAAATCCCTTGTTCATATTTAAACAGGTTATAATAGTATTAGAGTAGGTTGGACACTAGGGGGTGTTTAATGATTTAATCAAAAACATATCTAATTAATTGAATTCATAAAACAACTTAATTTTATTAATTTGTATACAACAATAGGGCCCTATGAAATGTTAATTTTAATTTTACCGGTATTTACTTTTTTTTTTTTGAAATTGTGTTGTGTATTTTCATTTTTCTGGTAATCAAATGAAGGCAAAAACATGAATCTATCTTTTATTCCAATGAAAATTAAACAAACCCTTTAATTTTTGTACATTCAAAATGCT
>NW_015662163.1:34620-40375 GCF_001515625.1 Sinocyclocheilus rhinocerous
GCGTCTGCGCCGTTCATTCCGTCACATTCCGCGTTACACAGTAAATTCCGTTTTTATGAATAGATTCCGGGATTCTGTCCCCATTTTCTACATCGCCCTACTTTTGCTAAGAAACACGTTCAACGCGGACGCACAGACGGTTGTCGTGGTAATGAACACCAGAGCAACCACTTGCGCGTCCGCACTGAACGCGCATCTCGCATATAAAAAGCATTTTAGGGGGCCCTTTGCTTTTGGGGGCCCAAGGCGGTCGCCTACCTTTGCCTAATGGTTAAGTCCGCCTCTGATTCCATGCGCGTAAAATTAAAGAAAAACTGACGTTTAGTAAAACGAAGATCGTTCACTATTACCGGTCAATGTCTCAACCCACGCGCTATTCGCGAGCAACAGAGCCACGAGCTCGAGAACGAATAGATTGCGCGCGTACTAACTTACAGCGAGAAAGAGAGAGAGCGGCTTCGAATATTTGATTTCATAGTTAGATAAGTTATAGATATCACCCGATGTAAAGAAAATCTACGAAGAGCTGCATCTGACAGCTACAACGTAGCTGGATGACTGTGTCCTTTACATGCAATGGCTGCGGAGAACACCGCGATGCCTGAAGGAAATGACATACTGATGTAAAAGGGTGACAGTTTCGTCACGACAGAGCAAAACGTGCGCTACCCACCAGAACATACGCTTGTAAGTGTACGCTGCGACGCAAATAAATAGAACGCTCCCATTGTAATCAACGAAGATGTCTAGGCTGCCGCGCGCGATGTGCTCTGGCTGTTTAGGCAGTGCCTTTTAGCGACCTTATCATTCGTTCTGCTCAGCCATCATGTATTATCTTACCTTGGTCAGAGTTCATTCGATGAATAATGAGTGATGAATGGAGAAAGGCTTAAAGCAGTCTCGGTTCAGACCACCCCTACTCCTACTCTCCTTGACATCACAGTAAAGGTTGCTGCTCCATAGTTGATACACATGTGCTTCCGACGTCACGCTGAAACGTCACCATGCCGCTACCTCACTCGCGGATCTCATAAAGTGATCATCCGTACTTCCCGAGGGGGGGAAAACTCTCAGAATGTGATATACATGTTGAAAAGCAATATGTTATTGTTAAAATTAATAATTCATTCATTCATTCATGTAAAATAAAATAAAAACTCACGACGTATTTTAATGAGAAACTTTCACATTCACAAAATGAAATGGTCTGACTCAGAACCATTTTTTTTCTCACTTTAAATATGATTTCTAGTTTTATTGAGTGTAAAGGTAAAAAACATATTAGAGCCTACAACATTATATATATATATATATATATATATGTGTGTGTGTGTGTGTGTGTGTGTGTGTGTGTTTGTAATGTACAGAATACAATAGGCACTTTTATATATTTATATATAAAACTATTTTCCTTTATTACATATATGTGATGTAATAAAGGAATCACAATATATATAAAACTATTTTCTCTTTAAATATTATTACTATGTGATTTTATGTAAAACATTACTAATTATTATTATTATTATTGTATTGTACTCTGGCACTGGTTTATTAATGGTTTATTGTTATAGGTTTTTTTTTTTTTTACTTTTGAATGAATATTTCTCATTTTATTGTTCTTGCATAAGGCATTATTAAAAAAACTAACTCATGACTCAAAAGTCAAATTAGTATCATTATATATATATATATATATATATATATATAGTAACGGTTTGTAATTATTTTATTTTAGACGTTTGTAATTTTCAGAATACAATAGGCACTTTGAAAACCAAATAGCTCATCCTTTATAAATAATGGGCTAATGTGATAATGTGATGTAATAAAGGAATCACAATATATATAAAACTATTTTCTCTTTAAATATTATTACTATGTGATTTTATGTAAAACATTACTAATTATTATTATTATTATTGTATTGTACTCTGGCACTGGTTTATTAATGGTTTATTGTTATAGGTTTTTTTTTTTTTTACTTTTGAATGAATATTTCTCATTTTATTGTTCTTGAATAGAATTTATTTAATACTTCGTACAAAAGCCTTTGTAGGTAATGAGAAAAGAGTTATTTTTTTATATTTATATTAGTTATTTTTGAGCGCTTCACCCTTTGACCCTCAAAAGCTTTCAGTATGAATATGAAGCTAAGCCCCGGTCACATTAAACTTTGAGCACACAAAATTTCTTCAGACATTGCAACTGTCATGATATGCTGTCAGGCTCTGCAGCGTCTTTTAAAAACTTAAATTCAACACATAACAATAAATCCAAAAAGTAAAAACATACAATCTTCTCCACTTTTATGTAGTTTTACATTTATGCTTTCACCGTCATGCCGTGACGTATCAATATTCTGTTGGTCACACGTTTTCATGCGATACAAATTCGCAGGTCAGAATTAGCCAAACTTAAACTTTGGAACACAAAGAAATGCGAAACTTCTTCATATGAGCTTGCGTTTCTGCTCTTCCACATTCACATATGTACAAATGGAAGTCAGTAGAACGAAAAGTTTAGTGTGACCGCTAAAAGGGAATGGAGCATAGGTACATAATTACTTCTGAAAACAACCTATTTTCAAAAAAGCTTATGAAAAAAAAGTGTGAAATTTTCCATTGTTTAATAAAAATGATAAACAAACTTTACAGTCAAGGAAATATGGTGGCAAAACAGCAGTCCATGAAAGTCTGTTAGCTCAGTTGAGTTTCCTGATGATTGTGTTTATTTTTTTTTTTTCTTTTGAATGAATATTTCTCATTTTATTGTTCTTGAATAGAAAAACTATTCAAGAAAAAAACAAAATTTTTTTTTTTTTTAAAAACTAACTCATTACTCAAAAGTCAAATTACTATCATTATATACAACGGATAAAATAGGTATTGAACACATCACCATTTTTCTCATTAAATATATTTCTAAAGGTGCTTGACATGAAATTTTCACCAGATGTCGGTAACAATCCAAGTAATCCAAAGTCTGTTAGCTCAGTTGAGTTTCCTGATGATTGTGTTTATGTCTTCGGCTCTGGGTCCAGGATCACCAACATCTTTCAGCAGTCCAACTTTGTCTTTAGCAGCATGTCTTGGTACTGACAAACGGAACGGACACAGAAAGTTGTTTACCACCTTGAAGTTCTTTCCAGCAGAATAGATCTCGTGAATAAGGTCCTCCAAACAGATGATCCCATATTGTCCTTGAGACACAAACAAAAGAAACCCATTCAGAATATACATTTCATTAAAAATTTTAATCGTCAGTATGAATATGAAAGACTGTTAGACACTTATACCATCACAGAATATCAAATAATTTTTTACTTCTGTGCATTTCAAATATTTACACAAATTCCCATTTTCCACAAAGGATTGCTACCAGGTTCACTGCCTCGTTTCAAAAAAAAAAAAAAAAAAAAAGCTCCATGCAAAAGTTTATTACATGAATCCTTTTGCTTGTTAAAGTTCATTCTTAACGTTTTGTTAGGTACCTCAAAATGCCCAATCTCCCACTGAATGAAATGCATCTACCATGTCAATGACTTACCGAGATGCTGCTCTATGAGTGTATTGTCGGTCAGAGGAATCCTTTTCTTGTTAATCCTCACCAGACCTCTTTTCAATATGAGCTCACGGACTGATTTCAAGTTAGGATATCTATTAAGAGATCACAACAATAAATCAAACAAGTGAAAGTCAATAAAAGACAGAACACTGCCAGCTATTAAAAATAAAAAAATAAATAAAATACATCTAAAAACACGACTCCACACGACTTTTGCTCAGTTTTTGTCCTGATTTACAGTGTGGACGAGTTAACAATAGTTGCTGAAAGTCAAAGCCAATCTGCAGATCTGGTGTTTTTAAAACCCATTGAGATATTTTTCATGTAAAATGACCATTAGATGATTACTCACCCCCACGCAACATAAGGTTCCACTGTCTTAAGCATTTTTATAGAAGCCTTGCTGACTTTCACAAAGGTGCCACTAAAGATCTTCCTCAGCCTCAGCATCTGAATGGCCTTCATCACTTTGGGGCTCACGCCTTTGATCCTAACAAGCAATCATGCGAGAAAATTAAAAACATATTCAAGCAGATGTGGAAAGGTACAATTCACTCAAAAATTTAAATCATTTCACTCAATTATCTCACTTTCAATCATTTCTCATAAGTAGATATTTTGACCAATTGTTTACTGGTTTTGTCCACAGAATGAAAGTTGGTTGAGTCTAATGCACTTTATGTTCCATCAGGTGTAGAATAACATGAAGGGGAGTAAATGACGACAGAATTGTCATTTTTGGCAGAACTACCACTTTAACCTCATTATGAATGATGAATAAGTTGACCATACTCTCTGATGCGGACAGCAAACACCAGGCTGTTCTTTGCTGGGGGCATGGGCGGCAGAGGTCTCTGTTTGAGTCTGGCGAGTCGTGTCTCATCTCGATTCCTCCTCTTGCTGTTTTTCAAAAACTCCTCCAAGCGCTTAAACTTCAAGGGAATTCCTTTTTGGACCTGGTGAAGTTTTGACAATTTCAATTTTGTTCTGAAGCAATTACTGGACTATTTATAAAAGCAGGTTACAAAGGAGGAATTCTCACTTTTCTCTTCTGCTGTAACGCAAGTTTGGCTTGAGTAGCTTTGATAGCCTGGTACGCCTTGCGTTTCTTGAGAAGATTCTCAGGAACAAGCTTGATTACTTTCTCGGTTCTGAACAAAAGACATTAAATATGCACAATTTTTTATTAAGAATTCATTCTAAATGTACAAAATAAAAAAGGACAGACATGCTTAAAACTGGGCACTTTCTGTTTCGATATAACCCCAAGTACATAGTACACCTGCTTTATGATATCATGAATTTTTATTGTTTTTAAACTTTGCCACAAACCCCCTTAAGGAATTCAGCAAAGCAACTAAATGTCATGTCATACATAAGCAAATAGCACTCACTTTGTTTGTTGTCTTTATTTATATTAAATACATATTGCTGTTGATAATTCAACAAACTTCCGTATTCTACAAAACTGTTTTTGTCACTTGAAATATTTCCAAATCTCCACCCTAACTTTTCTACTAAGACTCCTCTGATGTTGTGCTTTGCAGTTCTGCAGGAATGAATGACATCAAAACCTAGAAGACTAATTCACCCTGGATTCCCTCAAGATTTTCCTATGGGGTTTTATAACAGGGTTTTTCAATTTATGAGTAAAATAAGCTCTGTGGTTACCAAAATTTGACCATCGATTCCTAATCCTGGTCCTGGAGAACCCCCAAAGCTGCACATTCTCCTTAATCACCTGACTCAACTCATCAGCTCATTAATGAAAAAAAAAACGTACAGTGTTGAGGGTTCTCCAGAACCACAATTGGGAACCACTGATGTAAACGAAACGTTGCTAGTTACTTATTAAAAACATACAAATGTACCTAAGCTACATATATTATTGTCCGGCTCTGATCTTTTGTACATTAAATATGGAGCTGTTTAACCCCTTCAAAGGAGGTACCAAAGCGGAGCATAACCGATGTCACTATGAAATTAATATTACAATTAAATAAAAACGCCAACAGTCAAAATGCACAGGTTAGCTGATAACCTTAAAAGCCCATAGCTATTATGTGACGTCCAGCATAAACCCTATAAAGTCAGATTTAAGCGCTTCATCGGCTGCGTTTACACTTGGCATTAACATGCGATCACCGTGATCTGATCAAGCAGATCGGATCATCAGTCAATCAGGACA
>NW_015662163.1:40391-49351 GCF_001515625.1 Sinocyclocheilus rhinocerous
GGTGCAAAGTCGACCTGAAGTGGTGGGTTTTCTTTTGAAATCTATTTTCAGTCGTGGGACGTTTTACAAATGAAAATAAATGTACGAGTCTCACTAGCGCTGTTCTTCCGACAGAGAGGGAGAGAGGGGGCGGCGTTTTGCGTGATGTCGACCTGCGAATGCAGACACGATGGCTGGATTGCGTTTACACGGTCCACAAAACTGCGGTAATTTTTATAACCGCAGCTTTTTCTACACGGTTTGGCCATTCGTCGACACGCAAATGCAGCACCAGTTCACTGAAACCGAACATTTTTGAAAACTCAAAACCGAGGAGATTTTGGGTTGTGACGTCGGCGCCTGCGCTGTTATCTCCGCCTACTGGAGACTTTTTCAGGCTTCAGATTGGCCAACATGGCTTTACGGTTGAGATTATATCGCCACCTGTTGGTTTGACATGCTCTTGACAGTGCTTCATAGCATGCGATTGCGTTTTAAAGTGGACGGAGATTTTATTTTTAAACGGAAGGAGGAAAAACTCCGTTCATAAAAATACCCGTGTACGTGTGGACATGGCAGATCCGATCACAATGCGTCCTCGACTACCTCTGGACCAGGACACGCTGATCGGATAACATTCCGATCAGAAGCGCGTTTACACTTGTCTTTTCAATGTGCATGTGGACAACATACGGATACAGGTCGCATGTTAATGCCAAGTGTAAACGCAGCCATCGTCACATATGGGATCGTGTGGTCAAAAGACATAAACGTGCATTTTTAAAAATAAAATTAATGCTGAATATCATAACGTTAGTGCAAATAAACTCGAGCAAGTTTTCTCCATACTGCCAACTTAACGCCACAGTAACCAATTCCGCATTTCCACATATAAAACATATCTACACATTACAGTATAAAAAAAACTGTCAGTACTAAAAAGAAGAGTTGAAAACAAACGGGACTTATAATGAGTATTAATATGGCCTCTGATATCAGTTCAGAGAGGCTGTAGCTCCATGTGAAAACAAGCTCTACTTAACCCCCATAAACTTTTCTTTACACACCATCCGTAAAAAAATAACTATACTAAAAAAGTAACGACATCCCATAAGTACTAAAAATGAAAAATATGAAAGAAACTTTCAGATGTTCATCGCCGATTGTTTAGGATTTTTTTCTGTAAAGTCCAAATACGCACCCTGATTCTGCCATCGCGTTTGCTGTCGCGCGGAAATGACGTATCTTCTTCGTCTTCTTTTAGGATTTAATGGCGGTTGGCGAGCCAACTTAAAGGTGCATTCCCGCCACCTACTGGAAAGGAGTGTGGAGCGCACAATGGATAGGAAGTTTTAGAAACAACAACTACTTACAAGAAAGAAAGAAAAACACAACAAATGTTAGAGCAGGTAACAGAAATTAGGTTCCTTGGATTATGGATGGACTCAAAACTAACTTTTGCATTACATATTAATAAAGTAATAGATAAATGTAAAAAGGGAATAAATATTTTAAGATGTTTGGCAGGGGTAGATTGGGGTGCAACCCGACAGGCATTGAAAAGAGTATATTGTGCAATGATTAGACCTATGATTGATTATGGCACCATAGTATATAGTTCGGCACAGAACCTGGAGTGACAGATCATTTATTTCCAAATATCTTAAAGCTTGACTTAGCTGGAAACGTTCTCTTTCATAAGCCTCACATTTTATAAGTACATGTTCTACAGTTTCTGCTAACCCACATTTGTCACAATTTCCGTTTTCATGTTTTCCTATTCTATGCAGCAGGGACAGACATTTTTGAGGGGCAGGGGCTCAAGTGGAAAAAAGGGCACTTCTCATATTTATTTAAATTTTTTTCTAAACAAAACGTTAAATATATTAGGGGTGTGCAATATTGTATATATCTCAATATTTTCTGGGATTTTATCGATAACAATAATTAGATTATATTTTGCTGAGTGTGTTATTGTGCTGATATCTGATAAGGATAAGGTTTATAAGGACTACCGTGGACAGCTGACTTCTAAAGTTTTTGATATTCTGCATATTCTGTGTGGTGTTCAGTTCACAGCAGTGATAGAAATTAATCTTTTCCAATAAGTTTAAATTGAACCGAATCATTTAAACGGGTGATTCATTCAGGAACGAAACACTTATATTTGTTGGCGAAATAGAGCAAAAATTGAGTCAATATTGTGTCTAAAACGTAAGTGTCTTAATATTAAATTCTTGTTTATTGAACTGCTGTATAAAATCCATATCACATTTCTCATGTTGCTTTTTGGTGGAAAAAAACGTCAGTCTTCACGTGATACTGATTCACTATATGAAATGATATAAATATATACATTTCTGCCCCCATATGTTGCATTTTGTGATCATTCTAAATGCATTTTAATAAACTGAATCATGCAGTGAAAGAACCTGCACTGGTCTAACCTACTAGACTTCCTATTGCCTTAGCTAAACTTTAGCTAACTTGGTAGCTCTCATGAGTCATGGATAGGATAATTAGCTGTAAATTCGAGGCACAGGTAGCTTAGTCTGTTGTTCATCACCGTTCACCTCCACACCAAGACAAACACAACTGGAAAGGGAGGGAGGTCTTCACTTCTGTGGCTCTCTGCATGTCTGTGACCTGATGTGCAGCTGATCAAATGTGCGCTTAACACTGCTGTGTTGCGGAGGCGCATTTCCTGACATTTAGATTTTTTTATTTGTTTGACAGGGACAGCTGTGCGCAAACAGAAACACACACACACGCACAAATATATTCATTTATTATTTAAAAAAAAAACTCCCCAGAAAAAAGGGCACTTTCTCTCGAGGAAGAGAGAGTTCCCCCTCAAGCCCCCTTTGATGTCTATGTGTGCACCTGCTATGCAAGCACTGATTTAATAAACAATGAGCAATACGTATTCTTGTTATTAAACCGTCCTCTTTCCTGTTTCCAAATCTTCTTTTCTCTGAACCAACTTTTTCTTGTATGCAGTGCAAATGTCTTTTTTTTGTTCCTTTTTTCCATTCATTCTGCCATATTTCCCGTATTTCTTTTGCTATTACCGCTTTTATTTCTGTTTTACTTAATGCCACTTCAACAACTAGGCCTATTTGTAAATGGTTTAATGCCTGTTTAGCCAGATGATCAGCCTCCTCATTTCTTTTCACACCCATATGTGATGGTACCCACACGAAGCTTACCAGAAGTAAAGTCCATACTGTCTTATTCTAAATAAGACTCTGCATTACTTCATTTATCATGTCTTGTCTTGCTAATGATTTTCCACTTGACAAACTGTTTAGTGCTGAAAGAGAATCTGTGCATTTGTTGGTTGTATTTCTTCTATCCACTGAAGTGCTATTAATATTAATATAATATCAGTTCTGCAGTAAATACAGAAATATGATCTGAGGTTCTTTTTGACATTTTAATTTTGAATAGGGGAATATATGCTGCAGCTGTTTGTCTGGATCCTTTGAACCATCAGTGTATATTTGCACTGCACTATAATATGTAAGATCTATATATTGCTGTACAACTAAACTTTCTAACACACTTGTTTCATTGTTATGTTTTTCTTCATGCATTTGGATGTCAATCAAAGGCATTGGGAAAAGCCAAGGAGGGATTGCTGACCTAGCCACAGTAGGGGCAATATGTATATCACTTAAACCCATTTCCTGCACTTCCTCATTGGCCTTCCATCCAAAGCTTGATAACTTTTTATATTCATATTCCCAACAGTCCTTCAACACCATTTTAACTGGATGACTGTCCGAGTGTCCCTTTATGCTTATCCAGTACCTCATCTTTAACTTAGGCATCTCGCCCATCTCTACATGAACTGCTGATAAAGGGGATGATCTAAGAGCTCCGCAACAACTTCTCATTGCTTGTGATTGTATTGCCTCTAATTTTAAAAGTTGTGTATTAGATGCAGAGCTATATACTATACTACCATAATCAATAGCCGATCTTATCAGAGCACAATATATTCTTTTAAGGGACTGTCGGCAAGCCCCCCGATCAACTCCTGCTAGACATCTCATGACATTTAACGCTTTTTTTGCATTTGTCCACCAACTTCTGGATATGGATTTTAAAATTCAGTTTCAAATCCATCCATATTCCTAGAAAACGAACAACTGATGTTTGCTCCAACTCTTGTCCATACATTTTAATATTAACGGTAGAATTGATTCTTCTTAGCAAAACATCGCCTGAGTTTTTGCTACAGAAAAACGGAAACCCCATTCATTAGCCCAATTCTCTACATTATTAACAGCAGTCTACATACACTTTTCCACAACGCACCATCATCTGCATACAACAATCTTCCTATCTCACTTTCAACAATTGTAAAAATGTCATTAACCATTAAATGAAACAGAATTGGACTGCTAACGCTACCCTGAGCTGAGGTGTTCCATTCTCTATTGTACGTATCTGAGAAAAAGCAGTACCCACTCTAACTTGTATAGTTCTATTGAACAAGAAATTCCTGATCTAGTTATACATTCTTCCTTTAATCTAATTTAATTAAAAGTCCCTCTTTCCACATCATATCATAGGCCTTTTCAACATAAAAAAAATACTAAAGCTTCCTTATTTACCTGAGCCTTTCTTATTTCAGATTCCAAGAGTCCATTGTGTTACATCCTTTTCTAAAACCACTTTGGTATGGTGATAAGACATTTTTCTTCTCAATGACATATACCAGTCTACTCATTACCATACGCGCCATCAGTTTGCACAAATTAGATGTTAAAGCTATGGGCCTGTAGTTAGTTGGCTGCGTATGGTCCTTGTCTGGTTTTGCAATTGGCATTATAATCCCACGCTTCCAGTCAGCTGGTAACTTTCCTGACTCCCAAACCTTATTAAAAAGGCTCAAGATTAAATCTAATGATGCTTCTGATAGATGGTTTACCATCTCATAACGGATGTCATCTCAGCCTGGAGAAGTTTGTTTAACCCCTGCAGGCGCTTTTTTCAATTCATACCAGGTTAATTCTGAATCCAACGTACATCCAGATGGTCCTTTATCCTCCAATAAATGAGGCTATTTACTTAGAATCTGGTCCCTATTTTTCTTTAAATCCTCTGATAAATTTGAGTTACTGTGAACTTTAACGAATGTTTCTGCAAACACCTCTGCTTTTCCGCTTTCAGATCAAATTTGTCTATTATTATATATTAAACCAGGTATGTTGCAATCTTTTTGTATCCCTCCCATCTTTCTTATCATACTCCATACTTCATTAATTTCAATGTCTTCACCAATACTTTTACAAAATTCCCTCCAATAATTTCTATTAGATGTCCGAATTACTCTTCTCACTATAGCCTGTGCCCTTTTATAATAAACTAAACCATTCATTAAAGTTAAGTGACCTTCTTACCCTCTTGAGGGCTTTATTTCTCCTTATAATTGCCTCATTACACTCCTCACTCCACCATGGCACAGCTTTCCTCCTGCTGCTTGCCTTCTTCTTACCTATTACTTCTACAGCTGTACTCTGAAGAACCTCACATATTTTATTATTAAAAACATCGACATCTATCATAAAATTACTAATTTCCTTCATTTTGCTTTCACATACCTCCTTATACTTATCCCAATTGGCTGATTTAAACCTCCACCTTGGTATTCTTTCCCCCACCTTTTGAGCTATATCTACTCCCACTTTACTGCAAATAGGAAAATGATCACTACATTATGATGACATCGTCATAAAAAAAAACTCTTCCTGTCTAATAAGCTGTCCCACCTCCGGTCTGCAGGGTGTTAATCAAACATTCACACTTTTAAACTTTGCTTTTATTTTTGGCTTGTTTTTATATCCTCAATCTGGCCAAAATTATCAAGCTTTCTCCTTCCCTCTGGATTTCTCCTGTGCGTTCATATTTACTCAATTAATTCAATACACAATTTGGAATTATTGATATCTGTGAAAGTGATATGATATCTGTGGTGGAGCGGGGTATGAATGGTTATGAACGAATCAATGAAACGCATTTGTCTGTTTCACTCCGTCTCAAATCGCGCTCGCGGAAAGCGCTTGAAAAACAGTGTCTCTTCAGCGGCTCGGAACACTTTCAACTCGTTTTTTTAGTCTCGAGCAAGACTGTACGACTTTCACATTACATGATTTGACTGATTTTTACGTAGAAAGGGCGACAGTGCACCGCATTAAAATAAATTATCATTCATGTTTTCATAACCGCTGGCCAAATTCAAAAACGAAACTAAAATGAAATCATCTTTGAGAGCAAGGGGGTCCCCTGGTGTTTCGGGGGGCCCTACGCAGCTTGCGTATTTTGGGAGGATCGGCTCTGGCCATATTCATTCAAGCCCATACCCTGATAAGCCTCCGCGAGCGACCGCGCTCTCTAGCCTATAGATATATGGCAAGCCGTTTTAGCATTAAATACTCCTTGCTGTACAAGTCATAATTTAGTTTTGACTAGTCAAAATTCCAATTCCAGATATCTATTCTGCAATTTTGACTCGTCGTAATTGGAATTAAGATATCTACAATGTGATTATGACTAGTCATTATATGCATTTGATAGGCTTTTGTCCTTTTCTATATCGTAATGTTGAGACGTGTGTGCTGTGGACAGTGGCGTAGACAGGGGAGGGGCCATGGGGGCACTTGCCCCCCCTGAAAACTGATTGGCCCCCCAGTGTGCCCCCACCCTTCAACGTGTCTGTCAGTCAAAAATTCAAATCATATCTTTCGGCTAGCATTTGAATTCTGTGATGATCTGAACTGGAGCTGCTGTTTTCCAATGAAAAAAGCACATGGTAAGTTGATCTATTTTATATTCCTTATTATTATTTTTCAATTAGCGAGTTGTTGCAGCGCTAGATTTTGGTACCGTCTTTCAGTGTTAGGACAGACCAGGTTTGATGTTAGTTCCTAGACCAAGATAATAATCAGAATGCTCTGTGGCTGAATGTAATACATAATAAATAATTAACACAATCAGGGTTTTCCTGCTTTGAGATTTCTTTTTTTCGGTCGATACTGAAGTGGTCTTGAGTTAACATTATGTGACTGCACTTGCGAATTTAAATATTTCTAATAACTTGACTTTGATTTGATAACTCTAAATTAAATCTAAATTAAATATCGCTTGACTCGATATGAATTATGACTTATATGACTTATAATGATTTATAAGAATTATAATTAAACAAACAAAAAAAAAAAGTAAAATCTTTGCGACAATCGGTCTTTGTCAGTCACGTGCGTTTATTATGTGTGACGTCACCGAGGCGCCATTTTGAAGGTATCGTTGCATTGAGCAGTGAACTAAAAGTGTACAGAGCCGTGCAGTAAAGACCGATTAAATCGTCATACTGGAGAAACAGATGCAAACCAAGTAGATAAGAAACATTAGAAATGTATTTTAGTGAAGTATTCAGTTTAAATTACACTTAAGTTAAGTACAAACCCCCAAAAACAATATTTAATTTCAGTAACGTTAGTGAAATAAAATAAAATAACTCTTTACACCTATACATAAAACGATTGCAAGACATTTCATGGTACATGACCAGTTTCTGCTCACCTGCTCCCTGGTTGTCTGTTTAATAGCATTGACCCTGAATAACATGTGAATATAATGTTGGCTACTTCAGAAAATAAGAAAATAAGCACATCTAAAAAAATCTCTTACTTACCTTTATGAAAAGGTCGAGGGTAAACGAACATAACCGGAGATATGTTGGCAAATATGATGATTTTGCATATCACCGCTGCAACCCAGGCCATCTGACACGGCGACGCCTTTTGTTGTTTAATCTTTTTTTTCAAGTGTGAGACCTAAAATATCTTTCTTCGTGGTGAGTTTTTGACCTTTTCTATCATGTAATTCACTATTGCAGACTTTAACACAACAAGAACGTACCATTTTAAATCAAATGAAAAAGACAATTCTCCAACTACAGAACACCTCGGCTTTGATACCTTACAAATGGCGGCGATACCCAAAATGCACTTCGATTCTCGTGAGTGTGACGTCACCTGACAAAGACCGATAGCCTATACAAAATGCAAGCCACAGAGGCCTCTGGTCAGATCTATGCGGCTGCATGACGCTGTGCAAACACAGAACAATGTAGTGGTAGAGAGAATCTACGAACAGATTTTGGGGTATGCACAATTTGCAACCCGAGCATGACCTCGAACTTCGTTCACCACATGTACAGTATGGGTATGCACCTGTTTCTTATGGATTATTTGACTAATATCTAGAGATTATTAAGATATTTTGTATGTGTAGCTTGTGTTTTATAAACCTTGTTAATAATCATTAATAGCACGTTTTGTAGTTTCAATAATGTGACCAATGTCAAATTTAACGTTTCGTTTAGAAACTTAGTGCTTTAAACCTTTCACACATATTTAGTTTCTGTCATCATTTACTCTTCCTCATGTTATTCCTAACCTTCATGATTTCCTTTCTTCCATGAAACAAAGAAAAGAAAAAGAAAATGCTTTTGTCCACTGTAATGAAAGGCAGTGGAAAACAAATCAAGCTCTATTTTGATCACCATTGACTTTTATTATATACAGTATGGACAAACATTCTTCACAATTCGAGGACACTTAATTTCCAGAGATATCGTCGACTTGACTGCACAGACACTATTTAAACTGAACCGAGCTGGACCTTGACATCACTAAATTCAATAATGAAATGCCTGAACTGAAAATTGAGTGTTTCATCTTGTCATTTTACACAATTGACACACTATTTTCCTGTTTGATACTTGTACAGTGCTTTGACACAATCTGTATTGTTAAAAGCGCTATATAAATAAAGGTGACTTAACTTGACAATTTCTTTTGTAACATGGAAAAAAGAAAGTCACACAGGTTTGGAACAACATATGTGTCATGTATTCACCAGGCTCTCCCGTCTCTCACACACACACACACACACACAAGCACACATTC
>NW_015662163.1:50548-50963 GCF_001515625.1 Sinocyclocheilus rhinocerous
GTAATGTTGAGACGTGTGTGCTGTGGATTAAATTGTGTTAGACTTTATTTACGAACGAACACATGTAAAATCAGTAGCTAAGGATTTGTATAGGCCTCATATCAGCTGTTGCAACATTTGATATAATGTTAAAAGAATACATTGGCGCTCATCATTGAACACAGCAGAATATCATCATCATGGATCTCTTGCTTTAATACAATACAATACTCCCACCTTGTGGGCTACTTCCTATGGAAGCGCTCCCGCCACTAAATAAATAAATAATAAATAAATAAATAGCGACTTTTTATCTCACAATTCTGACTTTTTTTCTCAGAATTGCAAGATATAGCTAAACACAGTGCAAAGAATTGTGAGTTATAAAGTTTATAACTCGCATTGTTTATATCTCGCAATTCTGAGAAAAAAAAAA
>NW_015662163.1:51228-59475 GCF_001515625.1 Sinocyclocheilus rhinocerous
TATAATAAATAAATTCAGACGAGCAGTTTGCGGTTTTCTGCATTTATTGAACATTACACTGCATTTGGTCCGTTTTGCACCATGGTTCAATTAAAATCACAGAGCTATACATACATGCACGCTGGAGACCTTTTACCACATATGGCTGCATCCAGATATTATTTAATAATCCCTGAAGCACTTTAGCTTTTCTCTCCGTGACAACAAAAGCAGACTTATATATGTTGTTAGCAGTTAGCACTAAATATTAGGCAGGGAGGAGCTCTGGGAGGAGCTGAGTAAATTTAGTCTCACGTCACACAACAGCAGATTCGACTAGGAGCAGGTACAATTCAGATATCTTAAAATATAATTGTGACTAGTCGAAACTGAATTAGAGATATCTCTAATTACCTTTGCGTATATGTGACGCATCTATTGAAGATATCTATGACGTAATTACAGATATCTTCAGTGGAGTTTTGACTAGTCATAAAGTATTTAGAGATATCTCTAATCAGATTTCTTACTAGTGCAATTATAAATGCAGATACCTCTAATTATCATTCTGACTAGTCAAATTATAATTATGACTAGCCGAATTACAATTGTAACTATCTGAAATATATTTTATGGATAGTCAAACTAAAGTTTTAAATGCTAACACGGCTTGCCATAGCCCTACTTGCATTCGACCGCTCCAGGCACGTAGATGCGGCCGCCATCTTGGAACGGTCAACTTGACGTCATTCACCATACTGTAGGTTCTCACAGAGCCGTTGAGCCGTTCTGTGCAGGAGTGTGGCATCTTTCGAATATTGAGTGATTACTATGGTGAATGATATGAAGGTATTTTTGGCGCAAAACAACTGAGCGTCTGTGACAGCGGAATTTAGACGCTCAGTTGTTTTGCACCAAAAATACCTTCATAGAATGACGTCAAGTTGACGGCTTACGCGGCCCGTAAAAATAGTCGCTAATGAGGAATCTACGTATATATATCTATGCTCTAGCCTACACTGTTGGGCCTCGTCATTGTACGTCCATACGCTACGCAACCCAGCGATTCCTCAATCGCACACAAACCTGCGCAGCCAATCAGATCTCCAAGTCATACGTCGCTAAGCAACCGCCTCAAACTATGCCATAGAGATCAGCGCAGTCGCGCACCTTCTGCGTGACGTGAGCGATCCTCCTGTTTGTTTGTGTAGCTCGAGAATGAAAATGGCGGTGGGGAGAGATCAACGCGAGAATTAAACACACAAACATGCTGTCATTTGACTTGGATGACAGCAGCACTGCAGCTTCGGGAGGGAATAAAGAAATAGCTTATCGTCAACAAAGTGCATTTACGACAACAAACACCCGGAGTTTAACGGAGAAAAACTGCGTCCTGGTTTTAAAATAGCTCCTGAAATTAGCCCGCTAACCTCGTTAGCTTAGCTAGACTTCAACTGGAAGGTTTAACGGACACCATAGCACCACACTAACGGAATTATTCTGTCAGAATAAGATGAACTGCGCTTTTCTCCACTTACCTCTCAAATGCAAGCTCAGTCGTAGGCGCTGGGCTTGTAGAAATATTTGCATCTGACTGAATGCATAACTAATCGCTCCGTCTGGCAGTATTAGCCAGCAAACACCATCCTCCAAGCCTTCTCAAAGTTCAGCGAACATCTGTAACTTAAAGAGGAGAACGGACTAAACAGGTAACTGGAATGCGTTCGTGTTTTACATTTGTTGTTGTATAGTAAAGATCATGTGGCGGGGCTGATCCAGCTAGAGGTTACTTGATCTAAACAACCATATACATAAACATTGCTCAGATATATGGGTTAGTTTTCCAGACAGGTGGAAAAGATGTGGCGTTTACACAAACTGCTTTTCGAGTGATTAGACACGCATTTGATCGTTTCTCTTTTTCATACGGTGAAATACAGATCTGCATAGTGAGGTCAAAATATTTAATTTGGATGCTTGCATTGTGGTTGTTGCTCATTTTACTTGGTGCAATTGGTTGAAGTGCAAGCTAATGTCATGTCGAGAGACTCAGCATGGTGATTACTGACAGCTCAAGTTTGACAGTGTCAAATTGAATCGGCAGGCTTGAAACTGAAGTGCTTTGATTTAGCTGAGAATGCAGTTATTTAAATCTTTCAATTATTTGAGTTTAATAAAAGTAAACATTGTCTAACAATATTCAGCTCATAAAATTAACAATAATAATAATAATAATTGTTGTTAGTAATAATAATAACAATAATGAATGATTGTTGTTATTATTAATATTGAGAATAAAATAATGATTATTTTACCAACCAATTAACAATTATTGTTGTTATTATGTCTGATCAGGTGAATAAAATATTATTTTATCCTGCCATATATCATTCTACTCTAACAAAAATAGGTGTAGGATTTACTTTAAATTACAAATTATCAGCAAGTAGGTTGAATTAAACGTTTTTTTTTTTTTTTACAATTAAAAAAATTAATTCTTCTGATTATTATTATTATTAATTATAATAATAGTAAAATATAATAACAATAATAATTATAATAGTTGATTTCATAATGATAATTATAATAGTTATTGTTGTTATTATGTTTCCAAGCAGTTATACCAGTTTTTGTTGTTATTATTGTCTGATCAGCAGCATTGGATATTATTTTATCCTGCCATAAATCTATTTGTGCACTTTTTTAAAAAAAATTTTTTAAGTGCATTGATTTAGGGAGAGACTGCAGTTAGATCTTTAAAAAAAATGGATGAGTTTAATGAGAGTAATAAGATTTTCTAACAATATTCAACTTCATAATCATAGTAATAATTATTGTTGTTATAAAGGTTATATTATTATATAGGTCATGTTATATTATTATATAGGTAATAATAATATTAATGTTATGAGGTTGATTATTCTTATAAATTATTATTATTATTATTACTGACAATAAAATGCTGATTATAAAAATAATTGTTATTTTTCAATGATGACTGTGTAAAATCTTGTTATCATACCTACGATTGTAGAATATTGTACATGCTATCAATGGTTCCCAGTATGTTAAAAACAAATAAAAAATATTTAAAAAAATAATTGTTATTATTGATTTACCATCCTTGGCTGATCAGGTGCATCAAATAGGATTTTATCCTGCCTTATATTATTTTACTTGCTCTAGTGCTTTCTTTGCTTGCCACTGGAAAAAGCTTTTATACTTTTCGAAGGCCCCAAATATGCAAAGCTCGTGGTCAGAATTCACAGCTCACTGTCACCCCTCGACATTCCAGCACATATTCATATAAGCATGTCCCTTACATGAACCTGCCAGGAGAGAGATAGAAGATGTGGACTTCCTTGTTTTCAGAGTGTTTAGTTTGACTAAACAGGAGTGTGTACCTCCCTTATAACTTTAACTTTATAACCAGGGGTGCACATAAGTTTTTCAACCTGGTTCTCATATGAGACCTGGAGATTTGGTTTGGTTCTCACACGGCGGCACATGGTGTGATCCATCAAATATAGCTATAAAAAAATAAATTAATAATAGTGATAATATTATTGCACTTTATTTAGTTTTTTTTAAATAAAATAATAAACTAAATAATAAAGTGTGATAATACTTTTTTATTTTTAAATAAAAAGGGAGTATTAAATACAAATACAATTATTTTATAGTAAACTTAAAAATAAAATGCTAATATTTTTATTATTTTTGTTACTATTATAATTTGAACCTTAATTATTATTTTTTATTTGAATTATTTTAATTTTTCATTTTCAAACTTAAAATCAGCAAGCTTTTGTTTTGGCTAGTTGCCGGCAAGTAAGCTGCCGATTGTAGAGCGCCAGTGAATGAAATGTCACAGTTTTGCCTTGTGCTTTGAAAACGTTAGCCTAGATTTATGCTTTCAGTTTGAATAGAAATCATATTGTCGATCTAAAATGGTAATTGTGCATTAACAGCTGTCAACCATGGCTGCGTTTCCCAAAAGCATCGTAAGCCTAAGTTGATCGTAGCTCCATAGGTGGCAATGGGTCTACGATGTACTTAGGCTTATGATGATTTTGGGAGAAACAGCCCATGTCGGTACGCAAACGCGCGCTCTGAACTCATTTATACAGCGCATTTCTTATTTTGGTCGCACCTGCAGACCACTTACAGGTGCATCTCAATAAATTAGAATGTCGTGGAAAAGTTCATTTATTTCAGTAATTTATTTAATACACGAGTTTCACAATTTGAGTTGAATTACTGAAATAAATGAACTTTTCCACGACATTCTAATTTATTGAGATGCACCTGTATGTGCACCCCTGTTTATAACAGTCTCCAGTGGAGGAGCTTATGGATACGTAGCCTACATTACGAACTGAAATAAACAGATTGCTTTTGATTGTAAGGAGCTGTGTAAATAATGTGGTTATTCATAACCAGTTGGCTTCAAGTTTTTCTTTGTTTCATTGGTGAAGTCCAGTTAATTATGTAATAAATATATGTATATATTTTTTTCTAAATCTCAAGGAAAGTAATTTAAGTATTTTCGTACAATGCAACTGTTGATAATGTAGTTGCTGTAGTCTTACAAAGGTCCCTAATGTTTTGTTTACATATCCACACAACTCAACGAGTAAATGATCAGCAGTCAAACCCAGAATCCAGCATAACCAAAAGGCGTTGATATCGCACGGTGCGCTCTTGGAGTTTCCTTCCCTGCGTGTCGGTGTGAGCGTCTCTCTCTGCCGCAGCGTGGAGAGGGGCGCTCAGCTGTGCCTCCCTAGACGTCAGAGAGCTGACCTACATCTCTCTCGAAAAAAAGCTTGTGCAGCAGCCTGTGAGAATGTGTGGGGCTAGGGAGAGCGCTCCAGAGCGAACTAGCAAATGAACGAGTGAGAGGGACAGGAAAGCAAACCTGCTCAAGCCAACGAACAGACGCCCACCCTGTGCAACGAGAACGGCGAGAGGGGGACCTTCAGTGTCCCATGTCTTGTTATCAGATCATGCCTGAGCTTAACAACAACTCAGAGTTGTTTTTCAAAGCGCACGGAAACGGTGCAAGACGGACAAACTCCGCTTCCCCTTTGCATGGAAGTTTGGGCGAGGGGCAACAGTTTCTGCGAGTGCAGCATCTGCTAACTGCTTCCTTTGCCTCAGGAGTTGTATTTACAGATAGCAGAGGTGGGAGGGACAGTCTCGCCCCTAAAGTTCAGAAGTACTGGATGTTGTAACAAGCTCATTGTGAGTGAAACATCAGTTTCTCCACGGAGAACATGTGCCACACTCTCTCCTGTTATAAACCTTGCGATTTTTGGCACCCTTTTCCACTCTCTCACTTTGAATATTCTCAGCTGTTACTTTTTCAAATAAAACATGCGTGCATATTTGATCTTTTTGTCTGTAGGAGGCATTAAATTAAATTTTCTCCCAATTAATTTAATGGAAAAAATGTAATTAAATTTGCTATGTTAATAATTGGTATTTTAATCTTTGTTTTTTGTGTTGCTTTAATTGTTATAAAAATCATTACATTTTAATATCCCTTATAATAAAACAGTTCTAAGGATGTTTCTCCCTTAATTTATTAATTATGAGCAAACTTATAACTGTTTTAATGAAAGTTTTATCTGTCATGGGGTTGTAAACAACACAGGTAATGAAACAACACAATGCTCAAATAGAAATCTTTCTTAATAATTGGTCCAAAGATACTCTAAAGAAGAAAAAAATGTGCAATTATGTAAACATTCTTATATCAAGAAACATTTATTTGATAAGCAAAATGACAGGATATTGGAAATATTCAGTTGGTAAGAAAAATTAATCGTTTTCCCTTTGAATTAAGTTAATTTTTTCTTAAGCATAAACTCATTTAATTTAGTTACATTTTTCAGAAAACAAGACTTATTATCTTAAATCATTTTGCTTATCAAATAAATATCTTGATTTAAGAATATTTAGATATTTGTACTGGAAAACAAGAGAAAAATACAAGAGAAAAAAAAAAATAATTTTTTGCAATGTAACTCAACAATCCTGTTGACAATTATGTTGGTTCCCATGGAGTTGAATGTGTAAACAAATGACTTCTAGCCTGGAAGCCATGTGATGGTAGTATGAGACAAAAGTTGCAAGCTATTACAAGTAATGCAGAGATTGCTTGAGTATGTATTGAAATGGCAAAATCCAGAGGGACTGACTGCTGTGTGAACTTGTCAACATTGAGCAGCTGTTTTAGGACTCTGGAAAGTGGTCGAAAGTCAACACCTTCTAAATATTTTGCATTTCGCCCTTTCCATAATTTTATTTGTAAAATACCAAGTTACCTGTAAGGCATAAATAGGCTTACGTTTTCAATAAATCTCCCACACTGTTAAAGAATATTTAGATATTTGTACTGGAAAACGAGAAAAATACAAGAGAAAAATTGCAATGTAACTCAACAATCCTGTTGACAATTATGTTGGTTCCCATGGAGTTGAATGTGTAAACAAATGACTTCTAGCCTGGAAGCCATGTGATGGTAGTATGAGACAAAAGTTGCAAGCTATTGCAAGTAATGCAGAGATTGCTTGAGTATGTATTGAAATGGCAAAATCCAGAGGGACTGACTGCTGTGTGAACTTGTCAACATTGAGCAGCTGTTTTAGGACTCTGGAAAGTGGTCGAAAGTCAACACCTTCTAAATATTTTGCATTTCGCCCTTTCCATAATTTTATTTGTAAAATACCAAGTTACCTGTAAGGCATAAATAGGCTTACGTTTTCAATAAATCTCCCACACTGTTAGACAGTTCAAAGGGTTTTTACAGTAACTTACTGGCAACACTGTTGCCAGTAAGTTACTGTAATTAAGATTTACAGTAGCAAACTATTTGATTTACAGTAGCAAACTGTACTGTTTTTACAGTAACACTGTAAAAAATCTAATTCATCAGTATACTTCTGTAATTCATCAATTTTAACAGATTTAATTTTATTTTATAATTTTTATATAGAATTCATTTTATTTTTATCCTACATAGCTACTACTGGCATTCAATTAAAACAGACACAATAATTACAAAATATCAACAAATATCAAATATACATTTCTTTATTTAAAACATTGCATGTATAACACTTAAAAATACAGTCTTTCAGTGCTGGAACAGTGCATCTTTACCATTTCTCCTGTCTTAGGACATTTTGCAGTGCATTATGTTGTATCATCTGGATTTATCCTCGCAAAGAATCTTTAGGCAACAGAAACATAATGGGGAAAAAATACATAGCCATCTGCAAAACCCAGGTGCTGCTCCAAAACGTGGCCACCACCTTTGCTCACCATTCACTTTGTTAGTGACAGAAATGTGTTCCCTGAAAAACAAAAAGTAGAAATGGCACACTTTTAACAGGCAAACCCCATATAGAATACACCAAACCTCTCAAAACCTAGTTGTTCTCTTACCATGAATTATCAGTCTCAGGGTGGCTGGCCTGTTCATGTCTTTCTTGATGCTTCATTGCAGTTGCCTTTAAAACACAAATACAAAAAATGCAGTAAATCTTAAATTCCATTAAAAACTATAACAAATTAATTCTAAAACTAGAAAGGCAGATAGCCAAAAAACTAGTTTAACCTAGCTAACATACACTTTTTTTTTCTCAATAGGCTACTGGCCAACATTAACTAACACCTGAAAAAAATGTCACATTAGTTAAGTTAATGTTAATATAAGATGTTGGTCGCTAAAAATAATTTTAATTTGGTAATCCAATAAGCTGACAAAAGTCGTTTGAAACGATATAGCGCAGTTTACCATAGTAAATTTTGTTACCGTCGTGTTGACGGGTAAATGTTACTAGGTTAAACTGGTGTGCAAAAATCTGACAAAAACACACAGACAAACGTATACATATGTTTACCTTGCTTGCTGGTCTTATTCTCTCGTAAGGTGCATTGACACCATTAGACTGTATAAAAACATGGACGTAGTGTCCGTGACGTCACCCGTAGGTTCCTGAAGAGGTTTTTGAAGCTCAAAGTGGGCAGAGCCGGCCGTCGCCATCTTGGCAGCGCGTCACCGCGCGTCACTCCCGGATAATCGAAAATGGGTAAAAAGGCGGGAGCTGGTTGCTGAAACCACGCCCACCTAGCTCGACGGTGGTGACAGCAGCGGCAATCCACCTGTCACTCAAGTGGCCACGCCCTTAATTATGCAGAACTTTAAGGCTTAATATAATTTAAACGGATGACTTATAAAAAAATTCACCCCCCTCACAG
>NW_015662163.1:61012-70355 GCF_001515625.1 Sinocyclocheilus rhinocerous
TATTTTTCCTGCGGCGCCCGGGGAGCAGTTGGGGGTTCGGTGCCTTGCTCAAGGGCACCTCAGTCGTGGTATTGAAGGTGGGAGAGAGCGCTGCACATTCACTCCCCCCACCTACAATCCCTGCCGGTACGAGACTCGAACCCGCAACCTTTGAGTTACGAGTCCGACTCTCTAACCATTAGGCCTCGACTTCCCCTAATTTCAATTTTAATTTTGATCAGTTGATGGGAAAAGTATTCTTAAAATGCATTCAAAATTCGGAATAATTTGTAATATATAATTATTCACGGTATTTAGAAGTGCCCACGATAACAATATCGTGCATATTCATTACCGTGATATATTGCATTACCGAATACCGGCACAAGTCTAATTGACACACAGCGCAGATGTTCTCCGGAACTCTTCCGTTCTCTCGGCCCGGGTTCATTCCCGGGCAAAACCCGCTGCGCTGCCCCGCTGGATCCGTGTCTTCCTCGGATGCGAACGGCGCGGTGCAACGTGACAAAAGACAATATAGAACCCATTATAATCCGTAATACTATGTACAGTGAGTGGATGCCGACAGTAAACTGATGCCCCAGTATATTTCTGACGTACAGTAGTACTCAAGCACTCGCGCTGTTTCTTACACGAAGGACAAACGTATTTGCCAATCATTACAAGCGATGTCACGCGTCCAGTGTAGACAGTCTCAAGCTTGCGACGTTGTGGGTGCAGGGCAAATCCTGTCAGTCCAAATGTAAGAAATAAGGAAAATAAAACAACCTCAATGGAATGGCGCCAAAGAGGCCATTACGGCAAATACAGTAGTATACAGCAATTTAAAAAAATACAGTAAGTCTCTGTATGTGGGGTTTGACTTCACAAAAAATTCCCATGATGCAAAGGGTATTACAGTTACTTACTGTAAAGGGAATTTGCAGTATTATACTGGGTGATATACAGTAAATAACTGTAGAAATTACAGAAATGTCTAACAGTGCACAGTAAGACTTCCTTGTAAATGTTCCTGTATTAGAGATGTAAATAAATGCATCTAGAACAGATATGATTCAAACCTACGAATTTTCATTCATTGCGGTGTGGTCGATATGTGTGCATAGAGCGAAGCTTTGTGTTTAAATGGTATTGATCATCTAGCTTGCATAAATGTTCCATTTTCTCCAGTATTCACAGTCTGTGAATATATTAAGCAAATGAATGAATAAATATGAAAGATTGTATCATAAGGTTTAGTGTTTCAGTTTGTAAATTCAGAGGTTCTTGTACTTATAACAATGAGCAGTGGGGAAGTAGTCTATTATTAGATTCTTATTACTAACAAGCAGGGAGATATTTTGCTGTGTTGCATTAGTCCAGTTTAACGTCTCTCTTCTATCAACAGAGCATACTGATGGAAACATTTAGTGAAATCAGCTTCTATGCCCTTATTCACTCTGTTTCTCCAGAGGTTATTGTCAGTGTTTTGAATTTGAATTTTGAATCCTGAAAGTCATTTCAGTCTATACACAGATGTTACATGCATGGAAATGGTGTTCAGAGTTCTCATCTATACAGATGTTAGTAAGATCTATCATTGTTTGGAGATGAAAGTAATTACTACACAAACTGTGGACACATTAGAGGAGTCACTGGCAGTAAAACTCTGACCTTTTTTCAAACAAAGCTTTATGCCTTGCTTTTGTGAATGACAACACACACCTTTTTCTTTTCTTTGTCCTTTTTTAGTTGCTTTTCATATCATTCTCCTTCATTGACTTCCAAAAGGGCAACATTGTAATGTATTTCTTTTAGATGCACTAAACAGTTTTTTCAGTGTTTTCTTATTTCTCAGTGTTTCAGTCAAATGTATTTATATTAAATGTCTTGTTACATTATTAACTAGCCTATTTAAAAACTCTATTACAATTTGAAAGAAATATGCACAAAAATTTCCAATACCTTATTATGGAGTCTGTTTCCTTTTCCTTTTTGATTTCTGGCTTTTTCTACAGATTCTAGATTATCTAGAATTATTGAATGTATTTTGAAAAGTTTAAAAAAAGTTTCCTTTTCTGACTTGCAAGTTGCAACAAAATCTCGGTTTATGCTTGTTTAGTTTGTCATAATATGTGCCCTGACATCTCACTCAAAGAAATTCTAGGCCTATATTTTACGAGTAACAGAATAGATAGACAAGAGTTTGTCAAGAAAACACAAAGTTCTCAGACTTTATGCATTATTTTGCCCACATGCCATTTGAAATGCATTCTATTTTGTATTGAATTCTATTTTAATGTTTTAAAATGCAATTTTAAAGCAGCTGTTTCTCACTTCTTCAATGTCACATGATCCTGAAAACAAACCACTTTCGATCGTTTTAATGCAGCCTTGCTAAATAAAAGTATTAATTTTTTTTCAAGAAAAAAAATCTTAATGACCCCAAACTTTGAGTGGTTGTGTACGTGTTTGAGAAATCAATTCTATGATTAATAGCTAAAGAAGATAACATGTGAAAGTCCTGTGGAGACGTTCTTTACAGTTGGGAACTGAAGTGCTGCATTATTTGTGGTTGTCGTTTGCATTTGCTTGCACATTTGATGCATTTCACTCATGTGTTATCATAGCTGGTACTTAATTGCCACTCATTTGCATAAACCAGTGTGGTTTAATATCATTTCCAAATCAAAATGTACACCTGCATGCATTGCAAGTGTACTGATGACTTTATGATATCTTGACTTTCTCATCATTCTGTACTAGGACAGCATATGATTGCAGTGTTTAAAAAAAAAACAAAAGCACAAGATAATGCTGAGATCATCTGTGCTTGCATGATGTTTTCATAAAAAACATTAAGAGACAACAGCTACTGCATTTGTTATTCTTTGATCATGCTGCTGACATTTTAAAGCTCAGATTTTCTTTTCCACTCTACACTAAATTTGATTAATGAACGGTATTCCTCATGCATGACCAAATCCTATTGCATAATTACATATAAAATTCATTGTATGTTATGATCACTTAACACATTGCTTTCTGAAATACTTAATTCTGATTTGTGGCATTCTGCATATTTTATATGTAATGTCTAATGAATACCAAACCGTTTAACGGACTACAACCAATTTATTCTGTATAGCTGTGCTAGTTTCACGGCTCTTAAATCACACAGCAGTCTCTTTTTTTTTCTCACATAATACAGAAATTTGTGCCTATCTAGGCTATTAAGTATGTAGCTTTCATTTTGTGTGTATTCCATTGGATTCACCCCTAGCTTCACTATTATGCTGCTCTATAATAGACTATTTGCTAAATGTAGCCCATAGGTTTAGGCTTATAGTTTTGGGGCATTGTAGAGCATATCATGAGTGCTAAATCAATAGTTCTCAAACATCCTAAAAGCCCTTTTTCCTCCTTGTTTCTGTTTTTTTATTTACTCTCCCATTACATTGTGGGAAACTTGTCAGTAAAATATGAATTGTTTTGTTTTTTATCTTAAGCAGACTTTAACTCCAGGCAGTTTTTTGTATTAAATACCCAATGCATTTTAATCTTATTTTTGGCTTATATAGCTCAATTTCATGCCGTTGTATTACATATTTAGGTTGTGTTTCAAAGTAATGAACAAAGCATTCATTATCAATAAATGTAGCCCTACAGTTTTTTGTTTTAAATCTGCTGGTAGCCTTGTTCTGTAAAAAATGAAAAGATAATGCCAAAGCACCCACTGGTGCTTAAATTGATAGCCTGCACTTCAAATTCCTCAAGGGCCCCATGAGAATCAATATTGTTGGTAGAGAATACTGGTCTGGAACAAGAACAAAGGCCCATCTGAAGTTAAAAGCTTTATGGTTTCCTAGTTGCTATAATCTAGAACGCACACAAGCACTCATTCAATCAAACCATCAGTGCTCTCTGCCCTAGGTCTCACATCTGTTGAGGTGAAGTAAAAGGTTCTTAATTAACGCAGCAGGAAATCTTTGCTTTCATCTTCTCGCTGTATACAAATCATCAGATTTGATCACAGCTCAGCGCCGATCAGCTGCTTGCCCGAAGCCGGTATCCAAATAGATTAGCTCATCATTTTATAACCTCTTTCTTTTCATGAAACTTCATGGCAAAGCTTGAGACAGTGCTGGCTTTCATCACTGTTAGATAATGTGTGTCTTAAGGGGCTTTCACAATGACAGCGATTTGCCATTTTGATGATTGTGGAATTGATTTTATTCCCTTAACCCGTAATTTTTTCTTGTGATTCATCCACAGGTTGCATTGAGTGCCCATTTCCTCCTGCCTCCCCTAGTGGGATGGTTCTGCATGACAGGGAGGGTATGGTTCTGTAACCCCCTCTCTGTCCTCCAGTTCCCATCCCATAAACCCAGTGGACCACAGCCATAGTGTTCCCTTCAATGAACATCCCTCTGGAGCCCTAGATCAAGTAAGTCAGCCACGTTGGGTTTTACAGACCCAGACTCTCAGTCAATCCAGTGACCTCCGTTATTAAAAAGCTAGATTTTCTCTGTACACTTCAGTAACTTTCATTTAAAGCACCTACAGACTACTTAAAAAAAAAAAAAAGGATCTAGACCCATTTTGTATGTGATACTAAAGCTAAAAAGTGTTTTGAAGACATTCACTTCCATTGCTGTAGGCGTACAATATTGATGAAAGTCATAAATGCTGTCTTTTTTCATGGGCTGGAAATGTTTGCCCACTTTTTAACCATCAAGGTCCTCTGTGAAGTCACAATCTGTGCTGATGTGCAGCAGGTTATAGATGTGGATATGGTGCAATTGTATAAACACTTTGCCAAGCCATAGTGAGGCTTTATTCGTGTGGCTTATAACTAGATGTAGTGTAACAGACTTTACAGTTGCTATGGCAATGCAAAAAGTGATTTTGCACACACATGAATCTATGACTAGACTGTCTCAGTGTGTAGAATTTTCATATTCACTGATAGCGTGACTTTCATATATGCTTGATGTTACATAACTTCTGCTTACTTTTGCGGTTTTGTTACGTTTTCCTTTTACACTGATAGGTAAATGCAGAGTAGTTTAGTTTATTTAAAAAAGCACATTTAAATTAATTAATAATACAAACAAAAATAAATAATTAAAATAATGACAAAAGGATCTAGACCCATTTTGTATGTGATACTAAAGCTAAAAAGTGTTTTGAAGACATTCACTTCCATTGCTGTAGGCGTACAATATTGATGAAAGTCATAAATGCTGTCTTTTTTCATGGGCTGGAAATGTTTGCCCACTTTTTAACCATCAAGGTCCTCTGTGAAGTCACAATCTGTGCTGATGTGCAGCAGGTTATAGATGTGGATATGGTGCAATTGTATAAACACTTTGCCAAGCCATAGTGAGGCTTTATTCGTGTGGCTTATAACTAGATGTAGTGTAACAGACTTTACAGTTGCTATGGCAATGCAAAAAGTGATTTTGCACACACATGAATCTATGACTAGACTGTCTCAGTGTGTAGAATTTTCATATTCACTGATAGCGTGACTTTCATATATGCTTGATGTTACATAACTTCTGCTTACTTTTGCGGTTTTGTTACGTTTTCCTTTTACACTGATAGGTAAATGCAGAGTAGTTTAGTTTATTTAAAAAAGCACATTTAAATTAATTAATAATACAAACAAAAATAAATAATTAAAATAATGACAAATAATTAATTTAAAATAAAGAAATAAATAAATAAATGTATATGCTACCTTTAAAGCTAAAAAATATGCAGAGTTTTATATCCACCAGGCAGTTATTTTGTGAAATCTAACAGGCTATGGGTGACAACAGTACTGCAGTGTTATTTTAGTATCATTTATATACTTTTATAGTGTTTTTAATATTTTGAATTAGTTTTTTATATTATATATATTCAGTTTTCTTTTTAATTTAGTTTTAAGTTTCAGTAATTGTATTATTATATTTATATTTTATTTTGTTTCAGCTTTATTTCAATTACTGTTTTTTTTTTTAAAAGTGCATGTTTTAATTTTAATTTTTTAATTAATATTTTAACAGTAGGTAACAGTATAGGACTGATGACCATATTCTACTGCTGTGTAAATGTAGCCTAAAATGCCTGTAAATTCTGACACAATGCTTTACTTCTTGCACAGGTTACATTGGGTGCCCATTCTCTGCTGCCTCTCCCCGGTGGGATGGTTCTGCATGACAGGGAGGGTGTGGTGCCGTAGCCCCCTCTCCTTGAGATCTCTCCCACCCCATAAACCCAGTGGACCACAGCCATAGTGTTCCCCTCAATGAGCATCCCTCTGGAGCCCTAGATCAAGTAAGTTGGCAAATCATCCAGAAGCTCGAAGCTGTATTAAAAAATAACCTGAATTGGCAACAGCTGAAACTGTGGATCCAGCAGTAACAAGCTTTTTTATTGGAGGAAATGTTTACATAATCATCCAGTGTTTTGGAGTAACTAACTACAAGTTGTGATGGTACTAACTGGACTGCATTCTTAGTGGCGTGACAGTAGCTCAGCTGTTTTCAAAATAGTGTAGCTCTTCCAGTGACAAGCTATTTTCTCCAAGTAATGGCGGCATGACTAAACATTGCATCACTGTTGTTTATGTCACATTATATTACACATGTAGCCTCATGTGTGCAGAGGCAAAAATCAGATACTCGTAACATAATATTGGGTATTCATTTTATTGATTCAGATGGTTTGATCATACATTGTTTTATAGTGATTTAAAAAAAAACAAATTAATACACCACCATTCAAAAGTTTTGGGTCTTTCAGATTTGTGGCATGAAAAAATTAATACATTTATTTAGCAAGAATGCATTAAATTTATTAAATGTGACAGTAAAGACATGCATAATGTTACAAAAGATTTATTTGCTTTTCTAAATGCTGTTCTTATGAACTTTCTATTAATCAAAGTATCCTGAAAAAATGTATCATGGTTTCCACCAAAATATTAAACAGCACAACTGTCAAAAAAAACTTTGATGATAAGAATAAATGGTTCTTGAGCATAAATCAGCATATTAGAACGATTTCTGAACGGTCATGTGACACTGAAGACTGGAGTAAAGGCTGCTGAAAATTTAGCTTTGCCATCACGGAAATAAATTTCATTTTAATATATATTCAAACAGAAAATAGTTCATTTAAATTGTAATAATATTTCACAATAATACTGTATTTTTTTTTGTTAAATAAATGCAGCCTTGCTGAGCACAAGACTTCTTTAAAAAACATTGTGAAATCTTACTGACCTCTGAAAATGTTGAATGGTATTGTAAAGTTGTTACTGCTTTTTCTATGTTTATATAAATTAGGGTGAGTTTATATATTTATTAGCGTACAAGCAAAACACTTAGCATTAATATTATTGAAAATATATCTTTTTTTTTGTGCATGTCAAGCTGCCCATTCCTTTTTTCAGTTAATTATATAATTGCCATATAATTATATTACACCCAATTAAAATTTTTTTTTTGCTTGTTGTGTAGCTTTCTAAAAATATTCAGTAGCTTGTATCTTGGCACACAATAGTTTCACTTCTGCTTGTGTTTTTCTTATTGGGATAAAGGCATCTATTAAATGAATAAATGTAAATGTGGAAGTAGCTTCCAAAACTGTAGCTCTCATAGTTCTCTTATTGTTGAAGTCACAACTGCCAACTAATTGTCATCACTGCAAAGTTAACCGATAAATTGTGTCCATAAGACAGTAGTTTCTGTTCAAACAAGTAAGGTATTCAGCGCAGCACACTGCTTTGAGGTGTTTCAGATATGAATGATCGGTGCTGGGGACAGTCGGTGCAGGTGTAGCAATTTTCCATGGCCCCACTGCATGGTGTTTTCTGCATTTGCTTATACTAGATGTGCAGTGGTAGTTCAACAGAGCCTACAGTTGTCATGGTAATGTGAAACCCCATTGTGCCTGCACTGCATCTGTCTGCGCTCTTTTATTTTGCAGTTACATTTTCACACTCACACTTGGGTAGTTTAATTATTAGCATGGTTTTAATGTATGCATGTTTGCGCTTTTGCAGTTACATTTTCACACTCACACTTGGGTAGTTTAATTATTAGCATGGTTTTAATGTATGCATGTTTGCGCTTTTGCAGTTACATTTTCACACTCACACTTGGGTAGTTTAATTATTAGCATGGTTTTAATGTATGCATGTCTGCGCTTTTGTTGATTGCTGTATTCTTGTCTGGACTTTGATACTTTCTAGTTCCGCCCACACTGAATTCTAATTAGTCTGAATTACAGATTCACATGTATATTAATCATCAAATATGGGCAAAGAGAGATGGATTGTTGAAGTTAAGAAAATTTGATACAGAAACTCACCTAATAACATTTTATATATTTGATGATAGTGCAGACCTTTTTTAGTTTTGTAATAGATATTTTAGTCTAGAATTGTGCCGTGATTGCTTTCATTTTGGAAAAAGTGTAATTCATTCTGTTTTCACCAACAGGCTTAGAGTGCCAATAGAATTTTTTTTTCACATTTTGTTATGTTGCATTATTATGTTAAACTGCTTTAAATGACTTTTTTTCCACATAAATCTACACCCCACTCACCATAATGACAAAGCAAAAACCGGATTTATCACAACTTTGCAAATTTATTAAAAAGAAAACACTGAAAAAATGACATTCCGCAAGTCTTCATACCCTTTTGCTTTGACACTTAAAATTTAGATCAGGAGCATTCTGGTTTCACTGGATCATCTTTGAGATGTTTCTATACTCCGACTGGAGTTAACCTGTGGCAAATTCAGTTGATTGGACGTGATTTGGAAAGGCACACACACCTGTCTATATAAAGTTTAACAGCTGAAATGGATGTCAGAGCAAACACTAAGCCATGAGGTCAAAGGAATGGCCTGCAGAGCTGAGAGACAGGATTGTGTTGAGACAGATCTGGTGAAGACTACAAAACAATTTCTGCTGTGTTGAAGGTTCACAGGAGCATTTGGCCTCCATAATCCTTAATGGATGAAGATTGAGGACTCTTCCTAGATCTAGCCTCCTGGCCAAACTGAGCAATAGAAGGAGAAGGGTCTTTGTTAGAGAGGTGGCCCAGACACTGATGGCCACTCTGGTTGAGCTCCATGATCTTATATGGAGATGGGAGAAACTTACAGAAGGACAAACATAACTGCGACACTCCACCAATCTGGGAAACCTTGGACTTGGAAACCAAGCTCCGCTTATCACCTGCATAATACCATCCCAAAGGTGAAACATGCTGGCGGCAGAGGCGGCAGCTGGGGGTGTTTTTCAGCGGCAGGGACTGGGGAAGTGATCAGAGAAGACGGAAAGCTGAATAAGCTGAATG
>NW_015662163.1:70767-94115 GCF_001515625.1 Sinocyclocheilus rhinocerous
CTGCAGGATTTTTAAGCTCAAATTTAAGACTTTTTAAGACCTTTTTTAAGACCTGCACAAATAAAATTAATACCATATGAGCGGGGTAGGGCAATGTCTATGGTAAACTATTAAACTGTAAAATGACTGTAAAAAGTATGATTTACAGTTCAGATACAAGTTTTCACAAAAACAAAAAGTTTTTTTAAATTATACAGTTCACATTTCAGCCTTTAAACCATTTTTAAGAAAATGGAAAAGTATTAATTATTATCAATAAATTATTCTATTAATTAAATAACATACAAACACATTTTACTGTTTAGATTTTTATAACGAATTATCTTCTTATCGATCCACCAGTTCACATTTACAGCTCTGTGTGTTTGCAGGGTAAAAACATGGGTCGATTTTCCCATTAGTCTGAACAAAAAACAACCCAATGTTCCTGCAATACCGAAGGCTGCAGTTTAGGACCGCATTTCTAGGACCCTATTTTTTGGGACAGCGCCAACTAGCCAATTCTATTCCAACAGAGGAGACCTGATTCAAACATCAAACAAACTGATGCAAAGACTAGATCTATGGAAACTATTCATTTTTTATCTTTCCATCTAATTTTTAATGCAAGAGCTAGCGTGAAGTTCAGTGTTCGAGGGGGTGTCAGCAATCTCCATTTAGCCTATTTAGCTGTGCAAAACAGTTCATTGTGCTGCTAGATGTTGTAAATTAGTATTTATATTAAAATTATTTTACATTCATTAAAGTACTAATAATCACACTAATTTGTACCGCAATTGTTTCACCGTTTACTGCATTTTAAGTGGGTCACACATCAGACGTGAAGCTGCGCTGCGGCTAATGGACTGAAGTCTCGCACAGACACAATTTCTATACTCCGACTGGAGTTAACCTGTGGCAAATTCAGTTGATTGGACATGATTTGGAAAGGCACACACACCTGTCTATATAAAGTTTAACAGCTGAAATGGATGTCAGAGCAAAAACTAAGCCATGAGGTCAAAGGAATGGCCTGCAGAGCTGAGAGACAGGATTGTGTTGAGACAGATCTGGGGAAGACTACAAAAAAATTCTGCTGTGTTGAAGGTTCACAGGAGCATTTGGCCTCCATAATCCTTAATGGATGAAGATTGAGGACTCTTCCTAGATCTAGCCTCCTGGCCAAACTGAGCAATAGAAGGAGAAGGGTCTTTGTTAGAGAGGTGGCCCAGACACTGATGGCCACTCTGGTTGAGCTCCATGATCTTATATGGAGATGGGAGAAACTTACAGAAGGACAAACATCATTGGTCTCCACCAATCTGGGCTTGATGGCAAAATGACCAAACTCAAGCTTCTCCTCAGTAAAGATACATGAAACCCTGATTGGAATTTACAAAAATACACCTAAATAACTCTTGAACTATGAAAAAAAAAAGATTCTCTGGTCTGATGAACCTCAATTCCTTATTCATGTCTGAGGGAAACCAAGCACCGCTTATCACCTGCATAATACCATCCCAACGGTGAAGCATGGAGGCGGCAGCATCATGCAGTGGGGGTGTTTTTCAGCGGCAGGGACTGGGGAAGTGATCAGAGAAGACGGAAAGCTGAATGCAGCTAAATACAGAGATATCCTTAATGAAAACCTGGTTCAGAGCGCTCAGAACCTCAGACTGGGCTGAAAGTTCACCTTCCAACATGACAATCACCCTATGCACACAGCCAAGACAATGCAGCAGTGGCTTAGGTACGACTCTATGAACGTCCTCGAATGGCCCAGCCAGAGCTGGGACTTGGAACCAATCAGACATCTTTGGAGAAACCTATAAATGGCTGTCCACCGATGGTCCCCCAGCCAACCTGACAGAGCTTGAGATGATCTAAAGAGAAGAATGGCAAAAAAACCCAAATGCAGATGTGCAAAGCTTTGCAAAGTTGTGATAAATCCGGTTTTTGCTTTGTCATTATGGTGAGTGGGGTGTAGATTTATGTGGGGAAAAAAAAGTAATTTAAAGCAGTTTAACATAATAACGCAGCATAAGAAAATGTGAAAAAATGAAGGGGTATGAAGACTTTCTATAGGCACTGTATATTCTTAGTTCGTTTTAGTCCCGGTTAATAAGATTATTGCAAGTAAATCCAACCAGCAACATTAAATAAAAGATTTACCATAGCACAGCTTAGAGGAGTGAGACAGAGTGCTTTATTCTTCCTCCACGCTTTCATTTCTGTAAATTAAAGTAAGTAGAAAATGTGATAAATTAGTCAAGCACACAAAGATTCAGCAGCATTTACCTGCGTCCCTGTGTGCATGTTATACATTCTAAATGTTTTAAGATGCAGATCGTACAACATACGCACACAGGTGTACGTTAAAGCTGTCAGATGGTATGTTTACATCCTGGTTTACTGGTATTATATAAGCTGTAATCAAATGCAAAAACCCACGACTAAAATGTAATTTACTCCATTTCCTAATGTATGGAAAAATGTTCATTCTAATCACTTAGTTGCTTGGAAACCAGCTGAATTGACAGACCTCCCTCTTAATATGAGGGTAATCACTGACTTGCATGAATTAGTCAAAGACTCTAATGGCTTCTCAACTCAGTTTGGAAAAAGGCAGTTTGTTTAGCTTATATGATGATTGCTTGAGTGTGCCTGTGTTTTCTTTAAAGGTGTTTGTGCTGATTGTACAGTGCTCTGACCTGGTTTCTTAGCCGTAGTCGTCAGACTTCTCTTTACTGCTTCCGCATGCTTAGGTTGTACTCTCCCAACAATTTTCCCCATAATTATCGGATTTTGTTTGACATGTGTTTTGTGTTATGGAACCCGTGATCTTTTTCTCATGTCAACAGTACAGTGTTATACAGTAAGGTTTGGGTAATTTAATGATGATGAGGCTCAGAAAAAAATGCTCTCTTTTCATGATTAATATTCAGCGTTTCATTTGTTTTCAATTTTACGTTTGTTCCTTTGCAAGACTGCAGCCTGAGGTCAGAGGAGGTGAAAAAAATACTATGGAGACTATTGGAAAATCAAGTGCATACTCAAGGGTGCAATTACACTGAATAGAAAAGAAAAGCTATGGTGTAGCACAGTGGTTTTCAAATAGATTCTGAGTTTACTTTGTTTTTAAACCTATAAAACCGAAGCACGCAGTTTTGTGTGTGCAGCTTTGTGTGTGTTATTGGTCTGTGTGCACGAGCAGAATATGTAAACAAAGGTAGATTTCCATAGAAGTGTTCTTTATTATCACTATCAAAGTAAAAGCAGTTTTAAAATAACAAACATTGATTCTTTATTTCTCAAACTGCATAAGAATCCACCGACCTCATTTTAAGCCAGACTTGTTTGCATGCTGTTGAAGCTGACACTGTAATTTAGAGCTGTTCAGATCCTGCCTCTCTATAGTTATGTCACTTAGTGCATATTGCTGCTACTATAGCTTCTGTGTGCCATGTTGAAAAGAGCCCTTTGACATTGGGCTTTTTCTTCTTAACCCTGTAAAGCCAGACATACTAAATAAGTCTTTTTTCATCAAGATCATTCAGTTTTTTTTTTAATGAAGCAGTTTATTGAAGCTGTAGACGAAATATAAAAAGAAAAATTAAAAAAATGTTTACGCATGTGTTTTTATTGCGTATAGTATTTGATACATCAGGCTTCTATGATCCAATAGGTATGAAATTATAGGAGAATATGAAGCTTTTTCAGAGGACCAAACTGAGCGAAAATATGCAATTTGGTGATTTGCTGATATTTTTTTGGTCAAGAAGTTAGATATAATTCTTATAGCTTGTGAATGAGATTTGTATCAGAAATATCACTGTAGGCCTATATCTCATATATAACTCATCACTGTATATCACCCAATAATATGTCTTTTTAAATGATATTTAAATACTTTTATGATACTTGCATGCTTAAAGCTTTGTAGTTTTCATTGTGGAGGGCAAATAATATAATAAAATGCAATGTTGATTGAAAGATGTACAAATAAACATTCTTCAAAAGCCAGATGTATCATATTTGATATATTTAATGATCTTTCTAAAAAAAATGTAAGGATAATCAAGCAAACCCAAGTTGCTACAGTCCAGTTCATCTTAAAATATTACTAACAATATTAGTTATTCTTACCTTTACTTAATATAAATCAGTGAAGATTTCACAGCAAAAAGACAAATGTGCCACAACCTTAAGGTGGATTTATTCAGAATTAGACCCCCCCAAAAATATATATATTTCTTTCTAAAAAAAAGTATATATATATAGCGAGTATTATCAGTCAGTCAAGTCCAGTCAGGTGAACCTGAAAACAGCCTAATCAAGGGCTTTTTTCATTCAGACAAACTCTTAACTAATCCATTTTGAAAATTTTGTTTTGCACATGCCTTGGATTAATATATACAATTTAAAAAAATAATTTTGGTCAAATTCCTGCTTTGGGAAGCTCACGATTCTTTGAAAAATATTGAATTAATTGGTGCATCATCAAAGAATGAGTCACGACTGTTGCTTCAGCCTCACACTGTGTTCAGATTTTCAGGGAGAGCTGTATACATTTTCTCTCTCGTCTGTATTGCTATGGGGAGGTAGACAGCAACAGTGACTCCACGGCTTCTCATGGAGCAAACCATTGATGGACGGAGGGGGACGGGTGTGTGCAGTCAGGCGTGGGATTTGTCTGTTTTGAAACTTCTTCGCTCTGCCGCTGGTCTCCTCTACGAGGGCCTCTCCCCTCTCCTGTTGAGCTGTGCCCTATTAGCTCACATTTATGAGACGCATTTTCTCTTTTCGCCTGGCGTGAGCACTGATAAGAGTGTGTAAACAATACTTTTCATCCCCTCTCCTTCAGTGCATGGTGGTCTCTCCCTCTCGCTCAGTGACATACGTTGCTGTTCTGTCTGCGCGCGAGTTGATTAGTGTAGCTCTCGACGAGAAGGAGCCCCGTATCCTGGGAAATGGCGAGACACGCAGCCATAGCTCGTGCTGACAGAGGGGTTAGCGTAACTGTCGTGGACCGTTCTCTGACCGGACAGGCTGAGTTGGCCAACTTCATAGGTGACAGCTGAGCCCTGCCTCAGGTGCGTGAGTGAATGGGAGAAAGAGAGAGTGAAAAGGAAAATCCCTCCCACTGTTTTTTCTCCCATAAGCAGGTTGTTTACCTTCAGGCCGACTGTGTGTGCGTGCACATTCGCGTGGGAGAGTTTGTGTGCCGAGCATGTGAGGGGACTGCAGACCTCCCAGGGCTTTCATAGTTTGTTTGACTGCTGAAGGAAGTGTGAGGGGAATTTACACATTAGCATGGAGAGTGAGTGACCAAAGCGAGTGCAGATTAAAGTGTTTACATTTTAAAATGTCGTTGTGGATGTGGTGAGGATGATGGTGAAGATTTTTGTTTTTGTACTAGTAGAAAGAATGAGATCCTCTTGATTGTGTTGAGGTGAAGTGCTCTTCACAGTGTACTCTTTATGAATATTTCATCAGTGTTAAATAGGGAAAACTGTGAATGCTGTTTATTAAAACATTTTAGAGTTTTGTGTCAAATTAGAGTTAAATAGTTCACTTTTGTACTGATACTTTTCTTACACCCAAAACATAGCCTACTCTATGTGAGTATGTGAATGCTTATAGCTGTGCAAGCTCACTTTCACTCAATTCACATTCTGAAATTCACATTGTGAGACAAATATGCATTTCATTCTCAGTGTTACCACAAGGGGTGCTATAATAGACTTTAGAGCAGTGGTTCTCAAACAGAGGGCTTGGGCCCACTAGGGGCCTCAGCAAACTTCCAAGGGGTCTTAAGATGACAAAATGTTTTAAAATAAGACTTAATCTAATTTTAACACTTCTAATTGTTCTACTTTTTTTTTTCTTTTTTCTTTTTTAAAAGGAGTGACCTTTGAATATTCTTGTGAACTGTGGGGGGTCTTGAAGTCAAAAGGGTTGAGAACCACTGCATTGGTAAACTTTTATTATCATCTATAGTCAGTTTTCTCTTTTAGGTCATCTGAGAGCCTGAACTAAGAACTCTGCAGCATACCTAGACACATGGGGTCGGCTTTCTGAAGTTGCAAAACAAATCTGCAAGACTAGTCCTCAACATGTTGGCAGTGAACTTTAACTGGTCATCAAACACTACTCTCAGGTTTCTTTCTCGGAGTAGTATTGTTGAACCCAAAAGGTAGTGAATCTTTGTCCAGGCTGAGATTGAAATGCAGTCATAGATACAAGTCGAGATCATGATGTTGTCACACTGAAACTATGGGTAGTCTTGTATAGTATGTGCAGTGATAGGGACAAGCTTTGTGCTTTGTGCTTTATCATAGCCCACATAGCCCACTGACGGTGTGTTTATCAAGAATAAGAGGGGGCTAAGTACTAAGCCTTGAGGTACCCCACGCATATTCACCCAGCACATTTATGTATGCTTACAAACTATGCAGTGAGACATCAAAACTCAGACGTCTGATGACTGGGTGGCGGGTTGCCCCGAGGACAGCATTCACACTGACAAAGGACCTCCCATAACCAGGTCAGCAGCCAGCCAGCACAGGTAGCCGATTGGCGCCAGGGAAAAGTCACACCCATGATATAAAGAGAGAGAGAGAGACACACACACACACAAGTATACACATGTTTGTCTGCCTGGTGAAGCTAAATTAAAAACATGTGAATTTATTTTAACTTGTTTATTTTAATGTATAAAATACTGTGTTTTGGTTATATTGGGCATCATAGCATTGCTTGTTTGTGTGTGAGTGTGTGTTTTGTATGTATGTGCTGGTATTGATAAATCACTACACCTAGTACAAGGTATCAACATCTGTTAATTTTGTAAACTCTTATGATAATGGGTATGAAGTCTCATGATATTCTTCTACTAACAACAAATGCAAAGATGGGAGATGTGTATGAATAAAAAGAAATAGTGTATTTAGATATTAGTATCACATGATGGCAGTGCTTAAAAATTAAGGTTTTTTGCCACTTGGCAGAAAAAGATACAGTATGCTCTCTCTTATCCATTGCTTTCAAAGATATTTAATTATAGCTCCATTAAATAGCCCCACAACATATTAGCAGATATAAGATAGAAGCATCAGCTTACATGCAAACTTTCTCAACCAAAGACTGATGACTCAGAGTTTATAAACAGGACTAAGCTGACCTATAGACAAGATTCATGACTGTTTCGTCAACTTCTTTTGTACAGCTTAGCGGTTAAAACGTGTAATATCTACTGCATTTGGTGAGGGAATTTGAAATCAGATTGGACGTTGCCAAATATTTCTTATCTAGCGTGAAATATGAGCTTCAGCAAACAGCAGACGGTAAGAGAAAGACTAACTTGGTTGAAAGACGAATGTGACTTATGCAAAATAATGTTTTTCTTTTTAAACTACAATGCAGACGTGTAAAATGTTGTTAATGTGAACAGACATGCTTTGATATATTGAAATATCACTCCTCTGGAATATTGAGGGACAGAAACGGTGTTCTGCTAACAATGATTTAACTTCCCATTAGCTTAAAAACCTAGAAATTGTGAAAAATGTGCTGTAAACTACCCAAAGTTTCCAAAGTTTTGGGAAGTTGAAGGTGAAATATACTAAGTTTCTACAGATGTATTTGTGTAAGTCACATGTCCATTTCTTTTGAGGTTAGCTTTAGCTGATACAGATAACTCATGCAACACGAGAAGTGTGACTGGTTATTCTCAAGTCTAAGCACAGGTATCTTCATTACCTGTCAGTTGGTTTTCCTCAACACTTAACTGAGCAGGGCTGAACTGAACACACTGGCGCAAGCTGTTGATAATTACAGTAAGGGTCACACATGCACGGGAGTCATTATGTCCTGGTGGATTTTTTTAGGATCTAGCCTAATTTCTGAACAATTTTGCATGTTCACATGCATGGTCATGTTTCACATTCTCAGGGGCCTCAAAAAATGGGGTAGTGTGCCCTTAGTTCCTCCAAACGTTCTTAAAGAATTTCTCATATGTGTGAATTAGGGATTTATAATATTATAGATTGTAAATGCTTGTTGTTAATCCTTTAAGTATAGGTATTATATTCACATCCTTCAACGGTGATTGACATTGTGGAATGTGTCAATGCTAAAACGTGTAATGCAAGAAAATCACTTGTTTTTTCTCCTAAAATGGCTGTTCAAGTGTTTAAATTTTAAAACCAGGCTAAATTCTGTGATTTTTTTTTTTTTTTTGAGGTGAATTTGCTGGAAATGGAGCTGCCAGGGATTAGGGGCTGCTGGAGGTTTTCAACAGACCCACAATAGCAGTCTGTTCAGGCCTTGCAGATCAAAGCGGACTATGCCTGAGGAGCCAGGCTCTGGTTTGGGTTGTGGCCTCCCCAAGTGGAGAAACCAAACACAAGATATGGCGAATGATCTTCTTCAAACTGAAGGAATTGTCAGAGCTGCAAGTAGAGCAGGAATTACTTCAGAGCTCAGTTTCAGTTGGCCTTCCTAGGTGAACAATTGCTGTTGAGGTCACCAAATTATGGGGTGGTGTAACCTGCTCCAGGGGAACTGGATCAGGTGCTATCATGTAAAAGGTGACGAAACACTGGCTTTTAATATATTAATTAATTTATTTATTCATTATTATTATTTTCAAACGTCTCTAGCTCTCATTTCTTTTAACTTGGGGCTTTTATTTGATTGAACATCAAGTTGAAATTGTTTATCTGGTGGAATTTAGTGCTGTCCCAAGTGTGGTCTTGCCATTTAAGTGCAGTTCATATGAGTTCAGCCACAGCCAACTATATTCACCATATTATTTGTATTTCAGTAACGACCTTGCTTTTCATCACCACTGAAGTCTTTTTAGCTAGAATAAATTCTATCTTTCTATCCTAGCATGGTTGTTTAATCAATATCAGTAGCTACAGAGTTTTTCTATGTTATGAAGTGTTGGACAAGTCAACATGTATTGGTTCTGAATAGCTTCATTGGTATTTTGTGCAATGGTATGTAAGTTTGTTGTATCACTATCACATAATGCTGCGAATGCTCTTTAGGATTCTCTTATGTGCAGCTTGAATGTGTCCTGTTTCTATGGTTACATACTGCCACTGAGGACACCTGATGCTTGTGGAGAACATTTGCATAGAAACAGGACATAGAAAATTGTATGTTGTGAGTCTAGAATCTTCTAAAATGTTTTTTTTTTTCAGAATAAAATCTCATTCTCATTTCTAATATATGAAAAGAAAATTATATATAATAATTTAAATTATTACATCTGTAAGTACATTTCTGTTCAAAGGTTTGGGCTCAGTCTTTTTTTTTTTCTTTGAAAGAAAGAAACACTTTTTTAATACTTTTATTCAAAAGGACATTAAATTGATCAAAAGTGACAGTAAAGACATTTATATTGTTGCAAAACATTTCTATTTCGAATAAATGCTGTTTTTTCTTAAGCGAAGAGTTGTTTCTTTAGCACTAAATCAGCATATTAGAATGATTTTTTTAAATATTCAAATAGAAGTGGTTATTTTAAATTGTAATAATATTTCACAATATTACTATTTTGTATTTAAAAAAACTATTGACCCCAAACTTTTTAACAGCAGTGTGTGCATCATTTTTTTTTGGGGTAATGAATTTAATTTGTTGATTTTTCTAAAAGAGATTGATCAGAAAGCTTGATATTCATTATAGTGTTTAGAAGATTTTTTAATGAAAATAATCTCAAAAATGTAACATTTAAAAAAAAAAAAAAAATACTACAAATACATTCAAAATGTAAAAATATGTCATCTCCACTTTGCTGCAGTCCTGCAGATTTGAAGTTTGAATTACTTTAGTTCAGCTAGAAGGCTACGGCAATCTTCCATTAACATCTTCATGTAGTAAGAAATTCACAGGGCAGTTCACCAAACTTGAGCTTCGCATGAGCTTGCGTTTTCTGTCTGCTGCGTTTGCATGCGTATGAATGGAAGTCAATGGAACGAAAAGTGTAGTGTGACCAGCCCTTTATACGCACACAGTATCCTCACGATTGGCTGTTCAGCGGTTGCCTCTTCTAGCAGTACACAGCATGGGTTAGATGGTAGCACTGGGTGAATAGCACCACAGATCAAAGAAGGCTTTCAATTAGCAAACCCTTTTACTGCAGATTTACGATTCCCCCCGCAAGGAGCCATCGATTTATGCGTATTGCTAGCGGGAACGAGCTGTCACCTCAGTCTATGCCTGAAATGGAGTCATCTGACTGTTGCTCTCAATCAGGTCGAGATATGTTACTTGTCATAGTGTTTACAGAAATATGGGACTATTTCAGAACTGGTTTAACTTGAAGTTTGCTGGTTTTCCAGAACCTGTTGGTCCAAAGTGGTGCCTGGGATCCTGTTTCCACCATTATTTTATAGTTCTAGATGATATTATCAAATCAGTTATAAACAACAGCATATGGGTATCAGACAATGACAACTGCCATTACTGACTCATTTCTATTGTTTTCTTCACTGGATGATTTAACTTCATTGTCCTGCTTTGTGTTTATTTAGTAGAATGGTTAACTTGACTACATTGGCTGACTTATAACTACCCTGTTTTGCAGGTGTGCATATGCTGAAAATGAGTGCTGCAGAAGAGAATGCCCTTGACCCCAACACCCAAGAGTCACGGAAGAGGAAGGGCTCTCAATGTGATACCTCTGGTCCCAGGTGAAGTATAAGATCGTCTTTGCTCTCCAGTTTGAAGTGTTTCACATTACTGAGTGTTTTATAAGATCTTAGGAGTTATGTCATTTATGTAATACAATGACTTACAAGCAGACAGCTGACAGTGTAGTCAAGGTGTGTCAGAGGAAGTGCAGCAAATGGCGGGAAGAATAGCGGGAAGGAGTCTATTTTAACAATTGACATGCTTGAAGTGTAAACAAAAAATAATTTTTTGTGTGTGTTTGTTCTTGTTAGTTTTTTGTGATTGTTAACAAAACTCTGTTTATAAGACGTCTTTTAAATGTTAGAATAAGAGCGACAGTTTAGACATTTCAGTTTTTAAATAATTTGTGGTTTTTTGTTTGTTTATTTTAAAAGCTGTTTATTAAAGTAGTCTTTTAAATGCTAGATTTAGGGCGAAAGTTAAGATTATTTTGTTTGTTTACCAATAATTTTTAACATTTTTTTATTTAAAACCATTTTTAATATTTAGAATATGGGTGACAATTTAGACATTTAAATTTTCACAGCATTTTGTTTGTTAATTTATCAATAAATGAAAAAAAAAAGGTTTTGAACTCTTTTGTTAAGTTTTTTATAATTATTTAGTTTATTAAAATAGTTGTTTAAATGTTAGAACAAGAGCGACAGTTTAGACACTTCAGTTTTTAAATCAAATTTGTGTTATTTGTATGTTTGTTTATCAATAAATATATATATTTTTAAAGTGTTTAATAAAATAGTCTTTTAAATGCTAGAATAAGGGCGACAGTTTTTGCTTACCAATAAATTATTATTATTTTTTAAATGTGTTAATTAAAAAAATAATTTTAGTCTATGGGTGACAATTTAGACACTTTAATTTTTACAGCATTTGTTAATTTATCAATAAATGAAATTTTTTTTAACTCTTTTGTTTAGTTTTTTTATAAATAAATAACATTTTAAATATTTGTTTATTCAAATAGTCTTTTAAATGTTAGAATAAGGGCGACAGTTAAGATTTTTCATTTTACCGATAAATAATTTTTAAAAATTTGTTCATTAAAAAACATTTAACATTTTAGTATATGGGTGACAATTTAGATACATTTTCACAGCATTTGTTAACTTATCAATACATTTAAAAAAAAAAGTTTATAAAAAGTATTTTAAATGTTAGAATAAGAGTGACCGTTTAGACACTTGAATTTTTACCCCATTTCTTTATTATTTCTTTCTTTATTTAAGTTTTATTGGGTTTTGCCAGTAGGATAAAGGCCAGTGGGATTGGGAATCAACACATAGCCCAGACCAGATTCAAACCCTGGTCTCTGTGCACAAAACAGCCTAATAAATAAAACTAAAAGCTAAACTTAATAGCTAAATAAAAATAAAATGAACACATCTCAAAAATATCTGTCACGAGCAATGCACGATATAGGTTCAAAAGTGGGTTGTTTTAAGGTGTAACATAGCAGGCCAGTAGTGTTGCCAAAAGACCCGGTACTTCGGTACCAAGTTGGTACTAAAAAAATGAAAACGTTACGGTACCAGGTTTTTTTTAAGTACCGAGTACCCGGTCAGCCCGGTTCTTGATGCGTTATCCGAAAGGTGCGCAGATGTGCTCTCTTCATAAAAGCACTGAGACGTGGTGACATCAAAAGTAGGAAACACACCAAACTAACAAAACACTTTAAAGACAGACACCCAGATCAAATGAAAGAGTTCAAGCAGGTAAGTTTCATTTTCATTTTTAATATTTAGATCTTGGATGTCATTTTCATTTCATCTTGCCTGTAATACCTGCGTTTGTGAGCACAGCACTTATTTGATTACAGCTGTTACTGGGGAAACCTCTATCTCTCCCGCTCTACAAGCGCCTCTTGCTGCCAGAGAATGAATTTGCATATATATGCTGCCACACATAGAGTGCAAGTCTGTGGGAAACACCGCTTCTGTTATGAATATTATTCAATATTTTAATTTGAATGTCGGATTGAAATGAACGCTGTTATTAGAGTAGTTAATCGTTAGCATAAGCACGGCTAACGCTAATATAATGAGCATTAGAATTAAGTTTCTCCTATAACGTTTATTAGGGTAAAAAAAAAACAGGAGGACATGATGATATTTACTATTTTTACACACCAGAGGCTTTTAAATGAATTGTGAATCTAAAATATGCGTGTTAGAGAATGTACAAATGGTTAACATTGTTTGTGTCATATCAGTCAGAAAAGCAGGTCTGGGCTTTTTTTTTTTTTATAGCTAACTTAGTTGTTATTCTTGGCTGAATAACTCTAGAAGGTTTTCAAAAGCCCTTTAAAATTAAATATGTACACAGTTTGGATTAAATCAAAATATAGTCACATTTTTTAATTGGCATGTTTTTGTGTTTTGCCTTGGTACCGAAATTGGTACAGAGAACTGTGGATTTTCACTGGTATTGGTACCGAATACTGAAATTTTGGTACCGTGACAACACTACAGGCCAGTGCATTTTTTTGAAGGTTTCCTTGTGTCAGGGTTGGTTGGAGGAGAACTGGTCTGTCTGGCTGAGTGATACTCTTCCATAGGGCCTTGGCGGGGCTGATGTAACAGCCTGTTTCTACAGCAACCCCACGCAGCGCCCTGACCTGTGTAAGCAGCACGCCTGCGCACAACCTTGGCGAGGCGCTGACCTACTTTCTCTGCCATCTTCTCCCACACACACACACGCGTTAACATGTGCTCACACTTGCAAGTCATTCGTATGTACATGCACTCGCTCACCCAGGAGCAGGACAACCAAAAACAGATAAGCACTTTCCTCCATCCTCGCACACGTACGGCAGCCGTTGGTCACACATGCACGGCACACACGCTCACACACACACTCTGGAGGAAAGCCAGAGCTGATTGTTAGTGTCTTTAGTTCTGTAATAGCCATTTTTATTTTCCGCTAAGCAAATAATCCATGTCATTTTGATTATGAACCAGGCAGAGTTATTTATTTCCTTCCTGCTCTGGGTGACAGAGCACTTGATAAATACATATATTATTTACATAAATGTATGATAAAATACATAAATATAATTTAAATGTTATTGTAATTTTTTGATTTGATAAATATATATATAATAGAATATTGCATATTTAATTTGTAATTGTTTTAATTTACAAAGTAAAGTGTTTTAGACTTTCGAGAATTCTTTCCATTCTTTTTACATATACACTTCTATTTAAAAGTTTGGGGTTGGTGAGATTTTTTTATGTTTCTGAAAAAAGTCTCTTATGCTCACCAAGGCTGTGTTTATTTGATCAGAATACAGTAAAAACAGTAATATTGTGAAATATTATTGCTGTTTTTAAAAATCTGTTTTAATATATTTTAAAATGCAATTGCTTCAGGCAGTCATAAATCTTTCAGAAACCATTCTAATAAGCTGATTTAGTGCTCAAAAAAACATTTCTTTTCAAGAAAGGAATATTATTGTTAATGTTATTGTAATATTTTTGTGGAAACCGTGATGCATTTTTTTTCTCTAGAATTCTTTGATAAATGATACTTCAAAAGAGTAGCATTTATTTATCCTCGCACATGTACAACAACCGTTAGTGTATGACACAAACTCGTTCCTATACTCTTTATGCGTCGAAGAATAAACATGAAACTCTCTTATTCTGTGTCTTTAGAATCCGTCCATTTCTGTCAAATCTTTTCAGTTGCTTTTAACATGGTGCACGCCTCCAGTTACAGCGCTTTTTCACCTTGCCATCGCCGATCTTTTGTTTTTGACCGGATGATAAATGGGCTCAGATCTGAAGCCTTTGCATTTCATTGATATCTAACATTACTTCACTATAGCCCCTGACCATCTGTCTTTCTCTCTCCTATTCAGCCGCTCTCTCTTTCAGTGTCTCCTCTCAGCTTGATAACCCATGTGCAGCATAAGCCTTTGAGGAATGCCTGCTAGTGCAAGGACTGTACGCAGCCCAACCCTTATTAGCTCTACAATGATACGTCTGTGTAAAAGTGTGTGTTTTAGCCTCGCTCTGGTTCCAGGCCACCCACAGTTTGTCCCTGAGTGCACCTATAGTCTCCCCTCACCCAGCATTCCTCCTCTCAACTGCAGAATCCTCTGTCTCTATCAGGTGGCAGAGCGCTGAGACCGCTAAATCGGGGTTCAGGGGCTGTTTGTGATCCTAGTGCTCTTTGAGCATCATGAATTATTCAGGGCCCAAGTCCTTGCAGAATGCCCACTCAGCCTCCGTGCCAAAATTTACCACTTCAAGGCTTTGTCTTAAAAACATCATAACAGAGCAGCAGCAGGCTGGATTTTTTCTTTTGTTTATTTTTTTTTTCTCCGAGTGCAGTTGGTTGTTCATGTGCCAGCAGAGGAAGGGAGAGCTGATTGTAAGTCTCGTTTTGTGTATTGAAATGAGCATTTCAAGTCATTTTCAACTAAGAAGATGATTCATGTTAGTTTCATTATTATGAACTAGGCAGATATTGCCATATGTTTTTATTTATCTATTTATTTATTCACCCCCACCCCAGGTGACCGAGTACTTGATAAATACATATTGTATCATATATTTAAATTTTATGTGTACCAAGTCTTAATTTATTTGATCAAAAATACAGCAAAAACAGGGATTATTGTCAAATATCATTAAAATTTAAAATAACTTTTTTCTATTTGAAAATATTTTAAAATGCAATTTTAAAATACTCTTTACTCTGTTACTTTACACAATTTCTGCTGTCTTCAGTATCGCATGATCCGTCAGAAATCAAGAAACAATTCTTATTTATTATCACAGTTGAAAACCGTTGTGCTGCTTAATATTTTTGTGGAAACCATGATATAATATTTAGGATGATGAATAGAAAGTTCAAAAGAACAGTGTTTATTTGCAGTAGACTTTTTTTTTTTGGTCTAGAAATGTAAGTCACTTAAGTCACAATTTAATGTGTCCTTGCTGAATTAAAGTACTATATATATATATATATATATATATATATTTTATATATATTTTTTTTTTATATTGTAAAGTACAATGCTTTAGACTTTATTCTTTCAAGTGAGTGCTAATGCATAAATGCAGTGCTAATGCAGCGTTATATTTCAAATGTACATATATTTCATTTTATGTACATCCTTTCTCGCAGTAATGTACAGTAAATGTACATATATATATTCAAAAATATTTCAAAATACATCATGTATGATTGTAAAGTACAGTGCTTAAGTTTCTTTTAATTATGTTCTAAAAATTGCTCAATTCTCTTTGTTTGTTCCTGTTTGTATGGTAGTGTGGAGAAGCGACGGCGTGAGCTGGAGTGCCGCTACATTGACGAACTGGCTGAGTTACTGTCGGCCAACATGAGCGACATTGCCAGCTTGAACGTGAAGCCGGACAAATGCCACATCTTAAAGAGCACCGTGGAGCAGATCCAGCAGATCAAACGGCACGAGCAGGGTGAGTAGCCAGTGTCAATGCTTTTCCTTTGGGCCTGTGCGTAGGCTGCGCACAAGTATTTCCATATACTTCACAGCACAGACAGGAAATTGACTGCAAAAATTTTAGTGCTTATGATGGTTGGTTTGTTGACATGCCTAATCTGATAAGAACTTGTGTTCCTTAAGTCATCTTCAAGATAAATTAGCATTACAAGAAATAAAGTGAAATGTATAATACAGAACAAAAGGTTTTAATCTGGTTGTTAGACTGGCTGTAAATCACAGTGGTGAGAACGACATTGGCACTCCTAGGAGCTTATAAATGCGCCGGGCTTTTACTGAGATATTTTGGGGGACCCAGAGGATGTTATTATTTGCTTGCCTCTTTGGTTTGTTTTAATCAGTAACTGGACAGAGCTCTTAGACAAACGCGTATTATGTCCAAGACACAGTCAGTGATTAAGTAAATGTTTGAAGTTCTGCTGGGATTTTGACTTCCTGTACACCGTTAAAAAGTTTGGAGTCAGTAATTTTTGATCTGATCTGATTTGATTTTTAGAAATAGTTGTATTCTGCGAGGATTCATTAAACTGATTAAAAGTGACAGTAAAGACATTTATAATGTTACAAAAGATTTATATTTCAAATAAATGCTTTTTAACTTTATATTCATCAAAAAAATAAGGTAATTGTAAAAATAAAAGGTTTCATGGTTTTCAAAAAAATATTAAGCAGCACAGCCATTTACAACTCTGATAATAAGAAATCAGCTTATTAGAATGATTTCTGAAGGATCATGTGACACTAAAGACTGGAGAAATGGCTAGAGTAAATTACGATTTAAAATATATTAAAATAGAAAATAGTTCTTTTAAATTGTAATAATATTTCACAATTTTACAATTTTTCAATGTTTTACTGTATTCTTGATTAAATAAATGCAGCTTTGGTGAGTATAAGAGACATCTATCAGAAACATAAATAGTAGTGTATTATTGTATAGTAGTGTAGAATAGAATTGTGTATATGTAGAATATTGTGTATGTATAGAATAGAATTGTAGTATAGAATAGGGCTGTCAAAATGGCTGAAAAACTAAATTTGAATTTTGTACTTAAATATTATCAGAATTCGAATTATATTCAAATTTAAAATGCATAATTTCAGTTAGGGTGAAGAAAAGCTTTTGGCTTCTCTTCTGAGGCCACAAGAGGGCGCATCGAGCAAAATATTACTAATGCACGTTTATTCAAAGCATAAGATAACATGACTATCTGTGAAAAAAAAGTGCATAATGTTTAAAATAATGTCTATAAACCAATTATAAATAAGTTGCTTAAACAACTATAAACAAAACAGCATCATGTTTGTATGCATAGTTTAATACAAAGGATGGAAAGCCAATCACACAGAGTACATTTTTCATTTAAAAACGTCTCAGGTTACTTATGTAACCATGGTTCCCTGAGTAGGGAACGAGACACTGCGTCCTCTAGGGGTCGCTATGGGGAACGCCTCGTCGTGACCCGTGTCTGAAGCATACATTGAAAAACACCAACTCGTTGGCCGGCGACAGCCATGACGTCACTACCGGTGCGACTATAGTATAAATAAGCGCCGGGAGCTACACATCATTCACTTCTTCGTCTGAAGCTTGCATCCGCAGCATGGCAAGAAACCTAGAGGACGCAGGGTCTCGTTCCCTACTCAGGGAACAATGGTTACATAAGTAACCTGAGACGTTTTGCAAGTTTCCATTACCTTCTCCCCTTGGGGATCAATAAATACTTAAAATTTTAAACTTGTTATATTTTTTGTATGGTTTAATATGTTTTTGGGCAACTTTAGGGGCTAGTTATCATTTGTGTCACTCAATATAGGCAAGTAGCTTGAAGCCTTGACTGGAAAAAGCCACTGAATATTCCTTCTTTAATGTTTATGTTTGGGTGTATAATATATCAAAACTGGGTCATGCTACATAAAGTAATATACAGTTTAATGGTTTGCATGTTTCATGTCTGTTAAACTCTAGATTCATTTTTCTTGTTTTAACCATATTCTGTTGGAAAGTGTGAGCTGGTATAATCTCACTTGAAGTAATGATTAACTTTTAAAACTTTTAATACTTTCATAATTTTAAATCTGTCACTTCTCCTTTTGTAATAAAATTGTTCCTTTTTTGTCAGCTCATGCGTGCTGTGCTTGAAGGTATTAACCTTGATCCCACACTGATTACAGAGCGATTTTGATCTAACACTTTTACAAAGTTAAACTTGCATTAATTTTACATGGCTTTCTAAACATGCGGCTCCTTTGTGCGACATGCGAGTGCAACGGTGATAGATGTCCCTCTAGAAAATGCGCAAAATATGTGTTCTGTGCGAACGGCTTGGTTTGCAGTGACATAAGCATGAATGGGTGATGGCGGTTTTTGGCATAAGTATTCCTTTAAACCAGACGTTTTGGATCTATGGCCAGCCCGGTGTTGGCCAATCATTAGATGTTAGCTCTTATCAAACTAGATGTCTGTGTTATGTTTAAAGACCGATCTGCAGTGAAGTATTTGGGCTTTATAAGACCGGTTGCTTAAGATTATGTTGAGTTCACTTGGTACATAAATAATTCTTTTTGGCATTGTGTGTTGAGCAATGCCATAAAGCATGCAGTGGGCACAAAGGCTAAATGAAAGACTGGCAGAATATTTCAGCACATTGATTTATTGCAGTTATTACATCTGTTATCTTTATTTTATTTTCTTGCATCACTTTATCATTCAGTTGATTTCATAAATGTTTGTTGTCTTGGTATAGTAGGCTATACTTGGACCAGTCTTGCTGTTAGTAGACTTCAGTATCCTCTCAGTGGTTAAATATTTTCTAAGACCAACCAGTCAGACCTTGAATTGAGTAAAGTCTTTGTGACCCAAGCTCCTTTCCTTATCATAGATCGTTTTATTTGTTAGGAGATTATTTCTGGTTGACCTTAAAGCTAAACCAATGTAGTATTAATTTCATTGGCATGAAACTTGCTGGTATTTAGATTTGCTTCAGCAACTGACTTGGTTTGCCACTGTTGTCGCTGTTATTTCCAAATGAGAGGAAGCTTGAGAACTCAGAAGTAAATTGAAGTGTGAACAAAGCATGTCGGCTAGCTCCAAATCACCCCCGTTATCTCACACTTGAAAGTAATTTAGATCTCGGTCATTCTTCATTTTGAGAGCGGTAAACATGTCATCTCATGATTTGCAGGCCTAAAAAAGGGTTTTGTTGGCATGGCAAACTAAGGAGCCCCTGGAATAGTGAATATATCACTTATGCAAAGAGGCCACGAGAGGATGTTTATCCGAAGATCTAAAAATTCATCAATGTCAGAAGGCTGTGGGATCTGCATATTAGGCGGGCAGGCACTGGCTAGCACAAACATTTTAAGCTGTCTCTAGTTTCTTTGCAGGACTGTAATGTATACACCATAATCCTTTAAAAAGCCACTCTGCTATATCTGGCACACCTGCATGCGCTGCAGGAGGAAATACATTATTATTATTCTTAGCTATTTTAACAAAGCAGTGAAAAATGGGTTAAATTGTGAAACATAGGTGAGCACAGGAGAAAGTATGGCTTAAGCAGGACGTGTAATCAGTCTCTATGACTATCTGTGACCGCTTGTGCTAGGGCTGGGGGATCTGCATTTGTGAACACCGTGTGCACCAGTTATACTTTTTCACGTTCGCATAATTTCCAACATTTTTGTGGACAGATGATTACAGCATGTCATGCTTTCACACATTTCAGGTAGATTTGTAATGAGAAGCATTTGTAAACCTGTAGTCCGAGATTTTCCGCCAACATAAACACTTGAGGGTTTAAGTCTTGCATGCGAAGAAATGTCTTAAGCACTGTAATTTTACAACTCTAAAATAGTATAATTAATATACTTATTATAAAAAAATATTTTTTTGATTTTACAGTTCAATTGTATTTCAAAAGAATCATGTTTCTGTCTTATAATAGTTTTAATAATATACTTAAAATTTTTCATTTTAAAATTATATATATATATATAACTATTATTATTATTATTATTATTATTATTATATAATCACTGAGGATTCTCAGACAGCAGTTTCAGTTGATAAGTTGATTCAGACTTCACAGACACATTCTGGGGACACCAGAGACTTATATTACATATTGTAAAAAGGGGCATAATATGTCTCCTTTAATTGTTCTTTGAACCCATACTTTGGCTTATTGTGGTTCACTTTAACAACTATGTTTTTGGTCCTTGTCATTTTTCAATAGGGTCATCTCACTCATTCGCTTGCTCTCGTTCTACAGTGTGTCACCCAGAGCGCTGGCCCTCTCTGTTTTCATTCAGAGCCTGAGGAAATGGGGGCCGCAGGGGCGTGCGAGAGAGCAGCCAATGGCGACGCTGCCCTGCCCCCTGACCTTGTGCAAGAGAGGCCTCTCGTAGACCTCAGCTTCCCCTCTCTCCCTGCGAGAAAGGAGAAACAGGAACTTGCCGCCCCACCTCTAATATCCCTGCTTCAGGGTGGTGTTAATGTTGTCAGACAAGAACACACTTTCACCTCTTGAGCTTAAACTTTCAGAAGTGTACCAACGTGTTTACTTGGACTGTCACCTGAAGGGCCTCTTATGACACTTTTAGGGCTTGGCAGTATGACAAATAATACTGCGCAGTGGTAGAAGTGTGTCCATTTATACCGTAGTAGATGTGAAAGAGATGATGAAACATTGAATAATGTGAAAAAAAAGAGCAGGATGGTGTCTTGGGAGCCATTTTTCTATTGAATTTCCAGTAAAAATAACTGTAATCATGATTTATTCTGTCACCATAACATAATTATCAAGATTTGAATTAAGCCGCCCAGCTTTAATTTTGATCATCAAGCATATCAGCTCAAATTCAGAAGTACAGCAGTAAATTCTTCTGATCTGTCATGGAAGCATTTGCAACTTCAAAATTTTTGAGGCTCCTGCACATCAATCTGGTCTGTTTGTGCATATGAAAAAGGTTGTCGATGTGTTTGCGGATGATATGAACGAGGACACTAGGACCAAATGTCACTTTCAGTTGGATGAAGGGTACATCAAAGACATTTTTCACATTTTGTCCATGCTCTCATTCAGAACAGCGCACTTCATTAACATTCCAGCCACTCAGAAAATGCACTAGAATTTTTTTTTAAATCCGATTCAATTTGAAACCTGAGAAATGAAGTCAGAGCACAATTCACATGGCAAAGGTCATGAAATCTGACAGCCATTAGCTTTGTTTGCTCGCTGTGAAGTTCAATGCCTGGGTGAAATTGCTTGAGTTGTTATTCAGCTCGTTTTGAGGACTGTGTATAATGATAGTAATTTGTCCTCTTTGCCACTCTTATGTAAAGTGACAGGATGTATTTAATAGGAGGAGAATCTTTACGCACCTCACAATTTGATCTATTTCAATTCAGTAAATCACAGTCTGATTCTAGAATGATTCTCGATGCATCACAATTGTGATATTTAAATATATCATTCCTTTTAAATGCAGGCTATTTCATGATGCAGAACCTTGATTGGTGGTTGCAAGAGATGGTTTAGAATAAAACTTTTCCACTCAAAATTTACAGCATTGATGTTAAGGTGTTGTAGGTAGTCATCAGGTTGTTGGTGTATGTGGTTGCAGAGGTGTTTTCTGTGGTTTTTAATAGAGCCTGACCGATATATCGTTTAGCCGATATTATCGGCAGATATAAGCCTGTCGCCAATATATCGGTATCGGCGAATATGCCACCGATATGAAATTTTTTTTTTACAGAACATATAATGCAGATTAAATGCTTCTGAATGGTGTAATTACTTAGTTTGTCCAGCAGAGCGTGCTCCATTGTTTGCTACTGGTGACCCAGGTCACTGTAGTGTAGAGATGCGCGGATGAGCTCAAACTTCACCTGATTCTGCTGCTTCAAATTATCTGCCCGCCACCCACCCGCACCTATATTTGATCATCACATTACAATGATTCTAATTCTTAGTTTTGCATGATGATATGATGAATGGATGGCTCATTTTTAACAGCAGATTCAGGGACGTTAGAGACTAGAGCTGATCTGCGCATCACGGCACGCGTCTGCGGCGCATTAAAGGCTGTGTTACAGCCACCGGAGCTGATCGTGGCCACTCAGTCAATGCTGGTGTTTATACCGGCCGCACCGCGGCCCAGAACTCATGCTTATCACATCACATTGCGCGGCGCGACAAAATACAATAAAATTCTATTGTATTTTGTTGCGCTGCTCGCATCCGGTGTAGAATAGAACCCATTATAATGAGTGATGTTGTCTACTCTGGATGCAGTAAACTGATGCCTCGTTCTATTTATGACGTGCTGACACAAAGTTCAAATGATTTTCAACGGTCGCTAGTTTGTCAGTACAGTCAGTAACGTAGCAGATTGTAAAGTTAGTATCTTTCTGCAGTCCAATAGACGGCAGTGCAGTGGTGGCTTGAGTCTGTTGAATGGTGATTTAACGCTACGTTGTCACCTAGTTGGAGAGACTCCATGCTAAGTAAATAAACAACAATGTCCCTGTCTTTTACTCTCACAATGAGCTTATCATATTCGTTTGCTACATTAGTAGGGCCCAATGATTTCCGCGATGCAGAAAACATGGACGGAATCGCGGAATCCAGTCATAAAAACGGAATTTACTGTATAACACGGAATTTATACAATGTTCGATTTAAATACGAATGTTCTGCATGTTCATTTGATTGCCAGAAACACAATACACAACACAGAGTTTGTGAAAAAAAAAAATTTATTATTATTATTTATTCATTTTAGATGTTTACATTTGGAAAAGCTGTGCTTCCTGCATAAACCTGCCCCTGTTGGTTTGGCAGTAGTTGCTTGACCTACACAGTTACCTTGTTTAATTTCTTAATTCAAGTTATAAATATTTTGTTCTATTTGTGGTACGTTGTCACCTAGTTGGAGAGACTCCATGCTAAGTAAATAAACAACAATGTCCCTGTCTTTTACTCTCACAATGAGCTTATCATATTCGTTTGCTACATTAGTAGGGCCCAATGATTTCCGCGATGCAGAAAACATGGACGGAATCGCGGAATCCAGTCATAAAAACGGAATTTACTGACTGACGCGGAATTTCATGGAATTTGTCTTATTTTTGATGAATAAATAAAAAACAGGTCAGTACATATATATA
>NW_015662163.1:94142-111918 GCF_001515625.1 Sinocyclocheilus rhinocerous
TGAAGTTTACGGTTAAGTGCACTGATGTCAGACTCATTTTGAATAATAAAGTTTATTGTTAAATTGTTAAATACCCTGCCTCCACTACATAGGCCTATGTTTGTCACATCATTATAAGTGGTTGATCACCACATTTGAGTTATTGCGTAAAATGTGTTTATGTATATACAGTATATTCTGTTTATGTAGGCTATATACTGTATTCTATATACAGTACCAGTCAAAAGTTTGTACACGAATGGGAAGTGTGTCCAAACTTTTGACTATACTGTACTATAATATAGCCTACACATAAAGAATATCGGCCAATATATCGGTAGCGGGGTTTTTTTTTTACTCCCTAATATCGGTATTGGCATTGGCCCCCCAAAAAACCCATATCGGTCGGGCTCTAGTTTTTAAGCTGTTTAGTATGTGGTATGTGCCTATTAGGGTGCCTATTTAGAGTATTTTTGTGGGTGCAATCCACAAATTTCAATAGGAATACATGTGATTTTGTGTGGGGGTGAAAGATTTCCCCATGCTGATTTTGCATGATTTTACAATCAGCAATGGACATTTTTGTTGCCAAATTGTGACAATTTTATTTGTGACAAAATATTAGGGCTGGGTAAAAAATATTGATTTCTCGATTTTAATTGATTCTTATTTTTAACGAAACTGTATTGATTCTTAAATCCAAAGAATCGATTAGTCTATCCTGTTTTCAGCTAATGAACGGAACATTGTAGCACACCTCCCATCCAATAAATTGCAATAAGCTTTGTGCTTTGTTACTTTTGAAGTCTCATATTTCAAATTCTTATGATTTTATTACAGTATTCAAACAATAAATGCCATTTTGGTGCTGTGTAATGTGGCGTGACTGATCGCTGTAGCACCTCATATCAAGAGAAGCGGCAACGCGAAACGCACATGAACTGATCATTTCCTTTGCTTTAATACCCGTTTCAGCACGAAATAAACAAGAATAAACATCTGAAGGTATGTTAAAAGAAAGAGTACATCTTACTGAAATCTGTATCCTGTCTCATGTAATCGATCAATCAGTGTTTCAACCACGGAAAGTTGTCAATATAACAGCTTGTAGACTATATATTAGTGTTGGGCGATATGCTCAATTTTCATGTCGTCCTATCATCACCCTGTGAGATCGCCAATATTTTATTTAATTATTTATTTACTTGGTTTCATTGCCGGAAAATGAACCAACTCCAGTGTAAGGCTAAAAGCAGTCTAATGTTTTTAATATGACTGAATTTGTATTTATCATGCTAACAAATTAATAGAAATATCATAAGTTACTAATTATAATGCTTACATTTCCTCAGTTATTCAAAAAGCAGCTACAGAAAATGAGCAAAGAACATTACATTACCAAAGAACATCCTCAAAGCTCAGTCTAGCGCGAGGTTATGTACTATAAAACTCTCCTGTTAAAATCAGTGAATCTACACTGTATGATGAATAAATCTCTTATACTTACATTTCACGTACATCTGCCCTTTGTTGTTCATGATGAGAATTCGCGAGTCAGAATTCAGTCAGCGCGTGCTGAACAACGGAACTCCGCTGTTTCAGCGATTACTTATCTGAACGCCTCTGATTGGCCATTGCATTCATAAGCTCAACATAATCGTGTGTGATTGGTTATAACGCGCAATACTGTAAAAACGTGGAAAAAGAAATATAATGCAACAAATAAGCCCTAATATTAATTAGGTAGTATTACTAGCCTAATAATAATAATAATAATTTACTTGCTATAGTCAAAGGCATCAGCCACAGGCGATATAGTATTACTAGCCTAATAATAATAATAATAATAATAATTGTCTTGCTATCGCCAAAGGCATCAGCCACAGGCGATATAGTATTACTAGCCTAATAATAATAATAATAATAATACTAGTCAGCTATCAAAATTAACTCTAGAGAGGAGCATTTTGTTAAATATATGCACCATATAACATACTCATTATAATTTTTTGCTGTTCTTCAATATTTAATTCATGCTTAAATAAATCCATCATGTTTTTATTACAGCTACAGTTTAAATGTTTATATTTCAAAAAACGGACTGGAGTAGAAATATAATTAGGCTATATAATTGTAACTTTATTATTATAAAAACTTGATTGAGTGTAATTTAAGCGTTTGTACACAAATCAGTTCATTTTAACATTCAGTATTACAGTAATGTAGTACTAACTGACTTGTATTTAATTATATCATTTATATTTTACAGCATTAGTTGAAAGGTTTTTTTCCTTGAGAAACTTTTGCATGTACTGTACCTGATATGTATCCAAAATAATCGATTTTGAATTGAATTGAATCAAATTGAACCGAAAGCTTGCGAGTCAGAATCAAATCAAATCATGAAATTTGTGTCAAAACCCAGCCCTACAAAAAAATGACCTCTCTTCAAGCATATGTTTTTTTTTTAATTTGTGGTTTATTGTTTACCATGTGGAAATTCTGATCGCTCAAAACAATCAATAGCACCCCTCTCCTCAACAAGCGAAAGAGTTAAGTATTGTACATGTTAGTGTTACAAACAGTGTGGGATGAGTTACGAAAGTTTCATTCTTATGGTTAGGGATTTGAACAAAACCATAACCCTAAGTATGAGCAATAGTAATGGTGATTCATGCCTTGGCAAACAGCAGTAATAAATGAACTGTGAAGTCTTTTGCTTTGATTCATCTGTTTTCCCTTTGAAAAAGAGTAGGAGAGTTCTGGCAGTTCTGTATCTATAGGCCAGCTGTCTGTGTATGTGTGACACACCGAACACATAAAGCCCTTACATCACGCAGATCGGAAGTCTTCTGTTATGAGATCAGGTATCGCCTGTTGCACCACTGCCACAGTAATGCTGCTGCCATGGCAGCTGGCTGTGTTTGAAGTGGGAGTGGTGTCAGAACGTTATGATTGATTGCCAGGGAGGCTGATTGTGGGATTGACTGGGACTCCCATTTGTATTCATTTGTTTAGGGCTAATCGTGAGGATGTGGAGCTTGGTTCCTTTTCTCTTTTGTTCTTCCACATGTTCTCCTAAAATTTTTCCACTGACTTCACTTAACCACATGTTGACTCAATTCAGCCCCTACAACCTGGGTTCCAAATAATGTTGCAAAGTTCAGTTTTCAAACCACAAAGCAAAACTGCGTTGTTTATGTCATGATCCATGAAGCTGCCTACTGTCAGTGCCACTGTCCCCTTTGGCTTGCTTAGTTGGGGACACTTAATTTCTGGCAATATTGTCGACTTGATTGCACAGATACTATTTGAACTGAACTGAGCTGGACTTCAAGGGCCCAAAGTTGCAGTACTCCTTCAATTGATGGGCATCACCAATACATTATTTAAAATAGAATGAATATATTTGCAAATATCCTGTGTATGAATTTTATTCGTTATTTATTCTGGCATTTACACCAAGTTCAAAATGAGTGGCTGACGAATATAAATCGCCAAGGCTGATTGGCTGAGAAGTTTTTCTGTTATGCCGATAAGTGTAAACAAAAAAAACTCTTTCCACCAGTGCTGAGAATGAGTATTGATAAATTAATTTATAGAAATTTATAAATTAATTTATTTTAAATTATTTGTACAATTTTATTTTACTTAATTGATTTTTATTTTAATTAGGCTAATTTATTAATTAAAAATATGCTTGATAGTTTTTTTTGTTTAATCAATCCAGAATCACTTGAGAAACGATTGTGATACTTTACAAAATTTTGTGATGTTGAACTTGCAATCGTGATTTTGTTGCAGCATGTGTTATTTACTATATTTAAATTAAATAGTATGATATATATATAAGCCTTATCCCAGCCATCGATCTGTATGATCACACTGTAAGATATCAGCATCAGCCATCAAAATATCCACATCGATTGACTGCTATGCAAAATAGAAAAAAATAGCTGTGTGGACATTTGAAGTTAACTCTGTCATTCCCGTTCCTTACAACATATTGGCCAAGCAACGTCTCTGTAAAACCCCTAAAACTCCTGTCCCCTCCCATCAGATAATGATCCCACTGATCTCTTTTTAAACTTTCGCGTTCCAGAGTTCAGAACTTAGCTAACAAGACAGATGTCGTCGAGTTGAGCGCTCTGCAGAAGTTCCGTCAACTCGTCGCCGAGTTGAGCGCTCTGCAAAAGTTCCTCGGTGAGAGCTACATTGCTATTATGTGTGTAAATACAGCGCTCGAGCTCTGATCTAAATTTAGCCTTTCCTTCAAGAAGTCTTCACTTAAAATGCAGCCCAAAACAAACAGTCTCGTCCTCTCTTCTCTCCAGCTGCTGGACTGAGCCGTGTTCTCATGCGGTCCTTCAAAAGCTTTGATCTCGAGAGGAGAAAAAGGTTAAGTAGTTTGGCCGCAGAATAATCATTGACACTTTATATCAGCTCTTTGAGTCGAACTGGGACGGGAGTGACCGAATTGTGACTCTTCGGTCTCAAGCTTTTCTCAAGAGTGCTCTCCGCACTTACTGCGGCTGGCTCCTGTCCAAAAGTACCACTTTGCTCACATTAGTCTTAGAGGAGCTTCCGCTGTGTAGCTTTCATCCACCCAGTCCAAGAGAGGAAGGAGGACAATAGTGAAATTATGCAGGTTTTTTGTGTGTTTGTATAAGGCCGCTTACACATTAGAAAGCTCTTATGGATAGGGATGCGTAAGATTGGTTTGGAAGGTGTGGATTACATTAACCAGGAACCAAAACTTGAGGCAAAAAAACGGTGAATGTGTGTTTCACTGTGTTAACGCTAGCGTTCAAATATCTGGGGTTGGTAAGATTTATTTTTATGCTTTTGAAAGAAGTGTCTTATGTGCAAGGCTGCATTTATTTGATCAAAAATACAGTAAAAACAGTAATATTGGGAAATATTTTTGTAATTTTAACAAATGTATTCTTTTTGAATATATTATGTAATTTTCTCTGTGATGGCAAAGCTGAATTTTCAGCAGTCATTACGCCAGTCTTCAGTATCACATGATCATTCAGAAATCATTCAAATATGCTGATTTAGTGCTAAAGAAACATTTCTTATTACTATCAATGCACAGATTTTTGTGGAAACCGTGATACTTTTTTTTCAAGATTTTTTGATGAACAGTAAGTTTAAAAGAACAGCGTTTATTTGAAATATAAATATTTTATAACATTATAAAGATCTTGACTGTCACATTTATGCGTACTTTATTATAATTAAATGATTAATTAAAAAAATAATTAAATTATTTTTTATTAATATTGTGTTTTGTTTGCTGACTCCATAGTGTATGTTCATGCACTGAAATTTAGATGTCTTTGGTGTTACTTACCAGAAATGTAAACGTGATGTTCTTTGCATGTCCACAGAAAAAGCAGCTCTGATGTCTCCAGATGATGAGGTGCAAAAGAGTGACATATCGTCCAGCGGTCAGGGCATGGTGGAGAAGGAAGCCCTTGGGCCACTTCTCTTGGAGGTATGTTAGACTTTTTAAACTCTTTATCTGTAGAAAAGACTGATATTGAGATTGTATGACCAGAATTTCCATTCTCTCCTCATCTGAGCCTGGCTCAGTTCCTATGGTTGGGAATGACAAACTTTTATGCAACGTACATCTTATTTTTCTCTTCCATCTCTGTTCTCTGTCTGTTCCACAAGGCCCTGGATGGCTTCTTTTTTGTCGTGAACCGCGAGGGGCGCATTGTGTTTGTGTCTGAGAACGTCACCGGTTATCTGGGTTATACCCAGGAAGAGCTGATGACCTCCAGCGTCTACAGCATCCTTCATGTGGGTGATCACAACGAGTTTGTGCGCAACCTGCTACCCAAGAGCCTTGGTGAGTCTCTCAGTGAGAAGGGCCACAGTAAGAGCAGAAGGGTAGATAAAGATTTAACAGTACATTTTACACCTAACCAGACATGATGCGACATGACACAGTTACAACAACTCAGAAGTTATTTGATGATTAATGTACAGCTTTGGCGAGTAGGAATTTGGACCTTCTTTGTGGGCAGAGCAATTAATTGCCATTGTCATTGTGTACTTAAATTGTTTCCATATTTATGTATATTTGTATTTTATAACCAACCGAGATATGGGAGAAGCAAGATGTACAAGCTGTTTCTTTTGTGTTAGTTGTAGAAAAAAAAAACTGGTTTAAAAACTAAAGGCAGGTAGGGTTCTATGTTAATCATTCACTGTAAATACTAGCACAAAGGTTAGAGGTCAACCTCTTTCACTTCAGAGCTCAATGGCACTCCACTGGTGGTCTTTATCTCACACTTAACTCACCTTGCACGTCTGTGTGTGTTTTCAGTAAATGGTGTGCCATGGCCTCAGGAGCAAGGCCGAAGGAACAGCCACACGTTTAACTGCAGGTTGCTGAAAAGGCCTCCAGACGAGGTGGACGCAGAGAACCAGGAGGCCCGTCAACAGTATGAGCTCATGCAGTGCTTCACGGTCTCTCAGCCCAGAGTGGTGCAGGAGGAGGGCGAGGGTGAGACCACACACACACTCATAAAGTCATACCCATATAAATATTTAGCTTAGTGCAGGGAGTCTGATGAAGCTGTCATTGACACGCCAGCGTTCAAATGTGAAATCAGGTTTTTATTTTGAGTCCACTAATAATAATTCTTCTATTTTGCATTTTTCTAATTGAATTATGTTTAATCATGTTCTGTACAGATTTATGAAAAAATGTTCGGTATGTGTTGCATATAGCATTTTAAACTGTTATGTCTCTGTTGTCCACAGACCTGCAGAGCTGTTTAATCTGTATTGCATGCCGAATGCCCCGTCCACCTCAGATCCCTGTCAGTACAGAGTCCTTCATCACCAAGCAGGACCCTACAGGTAGTGTTTCATTATATACACATACTTACTTAGTCTCAGCTGCTAGGACCTGTTGATCTGGGCACATTATCATCATGTAAGAGCTCATGCAGTGTTATTGTCATAGGCTAAACCAAAGACATTATATTGAAGTAAAAATAGAACAAATATTGCAAAGCAGAAAAACGTGGCTGAAATAGCTGTAGCCGAAATAAAATAATGATGAATGAAAGTAAATAGTATCTGTAGTTACTATAACAAAGATGGACACAAGTGTTCACACAGAACGTGTTCTTAAGTGTCTTAATTGCTGTAAATGTAAACATGTTAGATAGACTCTAGATGGTCTTGTGCTTTTGCAGTACGTCTCCCTGTTTTTTCAGCATCTTATTCTTGAGATAATGATTTTGATTATAAGCACTTTTTAAAATGCATCTCCAGACACCTTCATTTAGTTCCATTTCATTGCACTCTATTTTTTTTAATGTCACATCATCAAGCGACAGGTACATTGAGCTGACACATTGTTTCTGTAATTCCTGTCTAAACACACACAACTTTATCCCTCAAAGAAAACTTGCTTAGTTTAGTACACTACCGTTCAAAGGTTTTTTTTTTATTTTTTTTAAGAAATTAAGACTTTTATTAAGCCAGGGCATATTAAATTGATCAAAAGTGATAGTAAAGACATTATAATTAAATATAATTACATAGAAAACAGTTATTTTAAATTGTAGTAATATTTCACAATATTACAGTTTTGTTGTATTTTTGATCACTTAATTACAGCCTTAGTGAGCATAAGAAACTTCTTTCAAAGACTTACTGACTTCAAACTTTTGAGTAAAATAATAAAACAAAAAATAAAATATAAAACAAAAAAATGTCAAATTAGATAGAAAAAAATTATATAAAAATAAACTACAACAATCAGAATTGTTGCTGAAACTAAGTAGTGTCTCTAGTCTCGAAAGCCTTCTCAGCAGTGGCAGAAAAAGTCAGCTGGAGAAGAATAATAAGCATGCAGACTGAATCTGAAATCTGAATCTGAATTTTTCTGTTCTTGCAGAAGGAAGCACAAAACGGTTTGTTGTTAAATCTGTTATTTGTAGTAAAGCTTCCTCCTCTTGAACCTGAAGTCCTGTTTACAGAATCTAATGATCTTTCCCGGTGTTTGATTTGTGTGTGTGTGTGTGTGTGTGCGCAGGGAAAATCATCTCCATCGAGATGAGTGCTCTGAGGGCCACAGGCCGACCAGGTTGGGAGGACCTGGTCAGGAAGTGCATCTACGCATTCTTCCAGCCTCAGGGCAATGAGCCCTCCCATGCCAAGAAGCTGCTTCACGAGGGTGAGCACATTCACCTCCGTTCTAGCCATTTTGAGTAGTACTTGACATTTTAAAGGGGTCATATGATGCGATTTCAAGTTTTCCTTTCTCTTTGGAGTGTTACAAGCTGATTGTGCATAGATAAGATCCCTGAAGTTGCAAAGACTAAAGTCTCAAAACCAAAGAGATATTCAATGATCTGGCCTTGCATTTCTTTACCTAGAGAATGACTATTTATGATTTATTTGATGATTTACACTCACATTTTGATTCATACCATCATTAACTCGTTCAAGGTGTTCTAATCTGCCCAATGACTGCAACCAACAATTATTTTGATAACTGATCAATCTGTGCATTGTTTTTTTTTTTTTCAATTAATCCTGTAGCCAATTTTTATTTGCCTGAAAAAGCAGTTTTATTATCTGTTTTACAGAGCAAACGTGTTATTTTCCTCCTTCAAAAGGTTATAAAAAGAAATGTACATTTATGAATACAGGATATACATTACAGTTCAAATTATTATTTAAAGGTGCGATATGTACGATTTTTTAATTAAAATATCCAAAAACCACTAGAACAGTGTTATATATTTTGCTGACTTGTGTACTTACATTATCCCAAATGTTTCAATGTTTAAATCCAGAGAAATAAGCAATTTTAACTAGTGACACGGACCGTGTCTATAGTGTCATTGGGTCGCCTACCAATGACGTCATACACCCTCGATTTCCGGAAAACATGGAAACACCAAAGACGCTTTAATATGTTGTGCGTTATATTACACAGGTGGCGACCGCACAGAGTAGCATTATAACAGAACTTTCAAACGTATCTAGTATGATAAAACAGCGCTGCTTTACCCCACATACGCACGACCGGAAGGAGCGGAAGCGCTAAAGGGTGGCATAATAAAAGCTCCACTGCTTTTGAGCCGTGAGTCACTCTCGTCTCTCATTAGCAATTGCTTCGGCGGCCTCGTTTCGCTTCGACGGCTTTCCGCCTCACTCTGCTTCATACTACGATAAATCTTTAATACATTAGCTCATCCACATGATTTCTGCCTGAGTCCTGTCGGATTGCGTCGGCTGTGGGGATGAAGATGACAACTCCCATGATTCCACACTCAGTCACAGCGTCATCAAACTACGCCTTTGTTTCTTTGTTTGTTTTGAATACGCGCCCTCTAGCGGTGAAAACTTACATATTGTACCTTTAATATAATTTAAAATAACGGTTTTCTATTTTTTTATATATTTTAATCATTTTTATGCATTCCTGTGATGGTAAATCTGAATTTTCAGCAGCCATTACTCCAGTCTTCAGTGTCACACGATCCTTCAGAAATGATTCTGATATTCTAATTTGCTGCTAAAAAACATTTCTTCTTATCATTGTTGAAAACAGCTGTACTGCTATATATTTTTGTAGAAACGTGATGGATGTTTTTTTTTTCAGGATTCTTAAAAAAATAGTTACAAAAATTCGTTTTTTGTTACAAATGTTTTAAATGTTACTTTTGATCAAATTATTGTATCTTGCTGAATGAAAGTATTAATTTTTGACAGCAAACTTTTGAATGGTAGTGTTAATATGCAGCGTACATGTGGATTTATCCTAAATTTAGAAAACAATTATAGTAAGCAAAAGGCAATTATAGTTAGCAAATGAGGCTCTAAGTTAGTGCTGGGAGGTATACCGGTTCATACCGAATACCGGTGTTTATTTTTGTTATAATATATGAATTTTTAAAATACCGCAATACCGGTGTATGTGGCTTAAACCACGTTCGGAACGCGACACTGTTTGAAAGGGGTCCCTTTTTTTTTGTTTTTTGTTTGTTTTAGTTTGTTATTATGACGCAGGCAGTGCGCTGCATGAGACAAAAAAGTAATGTAGCCAAAACAACCGCATAGCCGCTCTTTAGTGTAGATGCATGTTGATTTTATCAGACGATGCCGCGATTATAAATGAGAGTGACTCCTGGTTAACATGTATTAAAAGGGGTCGTGTTTAGTCACTATTTAGTGTGGTATTTTTTGACAATATTCACTCATTATGACAGTAAAATAGGGCATTCTAAGTCAATATACTGCAGTATTTACTCTCTCAATCAGTAGAAAATATGGTTAACACCCGGTCATGCATGAAAAAAAAAAATACCGTCATGTACTGTGAAACCGGTATAATTTTGAAAAATACCGTGATATAAATTTTTGGTCATACCACCCAGCACTACTCTAAGTTGATATTTGTAAATGTAATAACTCTAAAACAAACACATTTTTATGCTCTGTGTGTGCGTTGACAGTGATGACCCACGGCACGGCCATCAGTCCTCTGTACCATTTCACACTCAGTGATGGGACGTCCCTCAGTGCGCAGACATGCTGCAAATTCTGCTGCCCCCCAAACCCAGACGTACAGCCCTTCATCATGGGCATTCACTCTATAGACAGGTAGCTGATGATTTCGGTTGCATTTATATGAGCACATCACACAATACATATGTTTTTTGGATATAATGTGTGTTTTAGGGAACACAACACTGCTAGCTCTCAGGAAAACACTACCCCCAGCCTTCCGTCTCCTGCTGCCCCACCTTCCCGCTCACCTGCCCTGCAGCCCTCCAGTGACCTCAGCCTCCATCTCAACAACAGCAATGGTACCTGTGCCACTCCTGGACCCCCCACACCCACTCCATCAGGCTACCTGACGCCCAGCCGCGTTGGACCCTCCCAGCAGGTCAGCAGCCCCTCTCCACTTGGCAGCCCTCTCACAGCCACCCCTACCTCATTCATGTCGCCCCGACCTCCACGGGGCAGCCCGGGCCTGGCCAGCAGCCCACGCGTGCACGGCCATCCTTTTTCCCCCTCAGCGCCCGGCATCCACTCGCCCGCTGGCGGACTGACCAGGCAGCAGTCTGGCGGCGACAGTGTCAGTTTCTCTCTCCCCTCTCCCTTACCCTCCAGACAGACTCCAACCTCCAGCAGCTCCCCGGCACGTCAGTCCCCGGCCAAACCGCCGGAAGCGTCCCCTGATGAGCCTAAGGCCGCTGCAGTGGGCAACCCTAAACTTAACCAGCTCTTGGATGGTGCCCCCGAACACGACTCCCAACCCCGTCCCGCGCCCGTGGCCCAGTGTCCAGCTTTTCACAGCAGTCTGACTGAGCGGCATAAGATTCTGCACCGCCTGCTCCAGGACAGCAGCCCTGCAGATGCGGGCAAGGAGCCTGACATCAAGAAGGAGCCTCCGACCAGTCCCAACGCAGCCTTGGTAGCACGGGGACATGGGAAGGAGCCCCAGGACCACCAGCTGCTACGCTTCCTGTTGGATACGGATGAACAGGACCTGGAGGACTTGCCTCCTCCGGCTGCCCTCAGCCTCCATACTGTCAAGGTGAAGTCAGAGAAGAAAGGGAGCAGAGAGAACGTGCCCTGCGCTGCTGCTGCTGCCGCCACCACCACCGTGTCTACAGTCCCTTGCTCGCCTCAATCCAGTGACAAGCCCAGCCCGGTATTTACATCTTTATTTCATTATTCGTACTTAATGAATGAATCTAAATACATTATGGGAAAAAAATATTTTAAGCTTTTTTTACTATGTACATGTTACTATGTTACTTAATATCCTTTTGCCTTTATTAACATTTTTGGTGGCCTTCACACTTTACAGTACTGTTCAAAAGATTGGGGTTTTTGAAAAGAAGCTCCTTATGCTCACCTAGTCAGCACTTATTTGATAAAAAATACAGTAAAACAGTAATGTTGTAAAATATTACTACAATTTAAAATAACAGTTTTGTATTTTAATATGTTTTAATTTATTCCTTTGGAAAAACTGAATTTTCAGCAGCCATTACATCAGTTTTCAGTGTCACATGATCCTTCAGAAATCACTCTAATTTGCCGTTTTGGTGCTCAAGAAACTTTTCTTGTTATTTTATAGTTGTGCTGCTTTGTAGAAACCAGTCATTTTTTGCATAAAATAAACAGCATTTATTTGAAATAGATTTTTTTGCAACTTTATAATTGACATTTTGATCAATTTAATACATCTTTGCTGAAAATTATTAATTTCTTTAAAAAAACAACTGGCTCTAGACTTTTGAATGTTCTAGTGTTTTCACTCCTGAGCTTTTGACTGTCTGACCACAAATAGGATAATTGGCTGATGGAAGTCTATTTTGACAATTTACTTCTTCTCAGAATTAATCTCAGCACCAAAATGACTTTGTTAATGAAGGTTCTTTTTATTTCATAAGTGGTAATAAGTGGGAAGTTGTGGCCTAATGGTTAGAGAATCGGTGTGTGTGTGTTCACTGCTGTGTGTGTGCACTTTGGATGGGATAAATGCAGAGCACTAATTCCGAGTATGGGTCACCATACTTGGCCACATGTCACGTCACTTTTTTTTAATTAGAATGAGGTAAAAAAAAATGCACATCATGACAATGCTTAAACAATTTGAATTAAAAAATGCTGAAGAAAGCATAAGGAATTCACAGTATTGTATTACAATAGTGTACTTATTATAATGTTATTTCAGAAGGCTCAGGCTTTAACAACAAGGTCAGTTTTCAGATGTTTCTGTTGAATCTTGCTACATGTTTTAAGGTAATATTAAACACTTGATATATTTTTACACATTTTTGTCAAGTAAAATTAGATTTTAATTGCCATTTTATTCAGTAAACCTGAATAAATGATTGATTTTGACATGAAGAAATATTAACTAAATTTTATTTTATTTTTTGTCGAAAGACAAAAACTGTGATTAGCATTAAATATGATATAAAAATATAGCTTGCCATTATAGCAGTGCACAAATGAAAGTTTGAAGGGCCACAATTTCTGACATGGTTTTCCACGCAATAGTTTTATATTTCTTTATGTGGGCAAATGTCAATATTAAATAGTGTAATTGCTCACAATACCCTGATCTTTTTCAAATTTCCAAAAATCGTTGCATTGCATCAAACTCTTCTCACCTTTGTGGCTGCACATGCCCACATCTCATCATTCATGTCACAGGAAATGTCTCTCAGTCTTTCATGAAAATAAATTTCAGCTTTAGCGTGAACTCCCCTTCAGTGTCCTACAGTGTCTTGCTGTGTTCACTTTGTTACTGTGTTCTTAAACTGTCAAACCCATATGTTGATTTGAGGCAGTCAGTCTTTCTTGTGCTCTGGTGTGCCTTTTGATGTTGATGACCTTTGCTCTCATTTCCACTCCACCGCTGTGTGTGTTTACATAAGTAGCAGTTTCCCAGTACCGATCTGGACACTTTGAACCAGCTCTTGCCCACTTTGAGAAGCTCTGTGGGAGGTAAAGCAGTAGAGGAGCCAGTGCTCATCCAGCCCAGTGAGGACAACCTTTCCATCAGGTTGAATGTGAAGAGAGAGTCACCAGGAACATCAAGCCAAGGTGATGCCCGTCCCACTGGAGTAATAATAAAATTCATATTTCATTTGTCTTAAGTCCTCAATAACTGCTTTGTCCTCCTCCACCTCTCTCTGTAGCATTCCCTGATGGATCAAACCTCTCAAATCAGTCCTCTTTTGAGTTCTGTGACCCCTCCACACCAAACCAGGGTCAGGTCCAGGTGCCGGATCTTGGGCAGACTGAGCCGTTTCAGCCACCCAAGGAGAGCAGCAGCCCCTTTGCCAATCCAACCAGCCTCAACTCTTTCAACACCAACACAGGTGCAGGATTGAACGCGTCACCATGTTTGAAAACAGAAACAGTTTGATTATTAAATGAAGGGGAGAAGACTGTTAACTATTTTTTTGTCTCTTTTGATTCAGGTCTGGCCAAACTGGAGCTTCCTGAGTCTCAGCAGTTCCAGCCCTTGTCCCTGGTTGAACCAATGACCTTCGATAGCAGCTTGGGTAACCAGACACAGGCCCCTCTGTCCTCTCCTCAAGAGTGAGTGTTTATGAATGTCATGCAGTAATTCTTGATCATAATCAGGCTACAGAAATGAACCAAACAATTTGATTAATATTACAATAACTATTTATTTATTTTTTATTGCAACCTTTTTTTCTGTCCAGTTTTTTTACATGTATTGTATACCCTAGTTTTATTGTTGTTGCTAACAACTAAAAGAACCTATGTAAAATTAGACTTATTTATTTATTTTAATTTTATTAATTAGAATTATTTCTTTAAAATTTGGGTGGTGGAATTTTAGTTAAAAATATAATTATAACAGATATTAACAAAAAAATAAAGCCTCAACAGGGCTTGTGCGACTTTGTTGAAACTAGGTGAAAGTAAATATATATTTTTAACTACAGTAAGTAGCAGTGTTATTTTAGTAATATTTATGTGATGATACAGTATTTATTAATATTTTTCATTGGCCTTTATTTTAATATTTTCTTTAAGTTTTAGTGATTTTATATGCCTGTATTGTATTTATTAATTTGTTTTTGTTAAATATTTCTATTTACCTTTATTTTAGTTTTAGTTCTACATTTGTGTTTACATGTGCTGAGAACATTCAAGTAAATTATCTCTGATTAATATCAATGTGTAACTGTTGTTTTATAAACTATTAGCGGGTGCAATGTTTGGTCTCATCTCTCAAGAATAGATAGAAATATTTATATTTCCAGACACAATTATTGCTATAAATATATCTGAGTCACAAGGAAGCAGATGTGCAATTTCACCCAAATTCTACTTGCCTGCCAAATCAGTTAACCGTGCAACATAACATAGAATTGCCAGCCGCTTACCCAATGTTCCTTTCTCCTCATCATGATCAGAATCATAGATTACCTCTGTTGTTTTTTTCCCCCTCTGCTCTAAGCAGGCAGTGTGTTCCGTGTCCGCTGGATAAGATGCTGTGTCCACCCACCACTCCCGAGGGCTGTAACGACGAGAAGGCCCTGCTGGAGCAGCTGGTCACTTTCTTGAGCCGCACCGACGAGAGTGAGTTGGCCGAGCTGGACATAGCGTTGGGCATTGACAAGATTGTTCAAGTTAGTATTATTAGAAAAGCATTCTTCTCATACCTTTTGCAAGAACAGTGTGTCTGAAGGTTGACCGGTTTACTGTCTCGCCTACAGAGTGGATGCCTCGAACCTGTCACCCAGACCTTTCCTCAGTCTCAACCTCCAACACCTGTACCCATGGACCCAAAGCTGCCCAGCTACCCCTCTCAGTTCCCCACCTCACCCTCACAGTTTCCTGCTGAGATGGGCACCGCACAGGGCATGAGTTTCGGGGCCCCACGGATGGCGTTTCCAGGCAACGTGGGCATGACGGTGCGGCCCGGCATGAGTCGAGCTCCTGGTGTGCCCAACCAGCTGCGGCTACCTCCCAACCAGCTGAGACTCCAGCTCCAACAACGTTTGCAAGGCCCGCAGCAGGTAGAGCTTCAGCTTTCACTTCATTGTGTAATAATAAATGTGAATGCACAACTTCTCAATCCCCCTTTTGGATTTTCTTGCGCTGTGTAACAGATCCATTGAATACTTTTGATTTCACCCTTTCGAATAACATGCTGTGGAACTAACCTATTCTTTTGTCGAGTGCAGCTGCTGAGCGAACGTGTGATTAGTTGCACTTGTTTAGTGGTGATATATCTCTTCTCTCCATCAGCTCCAGAACAGGCTTGCGGCCATGGGCCAGTTCCCACAAGGGGGGCATGTTGCCATGGGGATGCGTCAGGGCATGCAGCAGCCTCAGATGCCCTCTCAGGTTAGCGTCACATGCACCAAGACAAATTCTGAATGTCATTTATAGGGGTGTAAGCATTTGCTCTGACAATGGTTTGATTTGATTAGGATTGTTTATCTCGGATTTGAATCTTGGTCACAATTCATTTTGATTTGATTAGTTTTGGTATGGTTCATACTTTTTTTTAATAAGCTGACAATACAACCATTGCTGTTTGTTTGTTTAAAGGGGTCATATTATGTTGCTAAAAAGAACATTATTTTATGTATTTGGTGTAATGAAATGTGTTTATGCAGTTTAAAGTAAAAAAAAAACATTATTTTCCACATACTGTATATAATTTTTTCTCCTCTATGCCCCGCCTTTCTGAAACGCGTCGATTTTTACAAAGCTCATCGGTCTTAAAAGAGAGGTGTGCTGTGATTGGCCAGCTATCCAGTGTGTTGTGATTGGCCGAATACCTCAAGCGTGTGACGGAAATGTTACGCCCCTTACCATACTGTGATGCCCTGTCCGGCCGGAGCGACGATTCAAACATTAAAACCCATTATAAACGAAGCATTTGTTGCATCCAGTGGGGACATAATTACGGATTATAATGACTTATACTGTCTTTTTACACGTTGCGTTGCATCGCGCCGCGTAAACATAAAACCATGTCTGCATTTGTGATCGGAGAAATGACAAACAAGCGTTACTCTACATTGCTCAAAACTCGCATTTGAATCATCAGTGGCAAATCCTTTAAATGAAAACGTACTTACAGTCTGTGAGTCAGAACAGCCGGCATTGTAGTCTACTCTACCAGGATCAGGAAACAGTCCTTCATAAAATGTGCTGCACACAAATTAATATTTGGGTTGAACTGTTCTGGAACAGTGTTGTAAATACAACTTAACCACTGATTTCTAGTCGTGTCCTCCTTTGGAAGACCAAACAAAGTAGTTTCGCTTTCACAACGAAACACACGGCGGGCTTGAGAACGGTGCGGCCAGCGGCTAGAGTGAGCAGTGGCAGGCGGGCTTGAGAATGGCGCGGCAGGCGGATTCGACGAAGGAGCGGCGGACGGGCTTGCGGCAACCACATGTGACGACCCCGGGCTGGACTCCGCTTCGTCCACGGTGAAAGCCGATCCGGCAATCAACAGCGTGAAGTTGATGTATTTCCTCAGCGACCAGCACAGATCAGCTCCAGGCATGACGAAGCAGATATCGTCCTCTTTTGGAAGACCAAACAAAGTAGTTTCGATTTAACAATGAAACACAGCGCCTTCACGACGTGGAGGCGGCGGCAACAACAATACTACAGCGAGAATAAAAGTTACGCCTTCTTTCTTTGCGTGAACATTTGGGCGGCGTTATGCAAATCTTCCCACATCGTGACGTAGACATGTGGCGTGGTTGACTCTTAACTTTCATAAAGAATATCTCTTTGGATTTGAGACTTTAGTCTTTGCAACTTTACAGATCTTCTTTATGCACCAAGAGCTTGTAACACTCCAAAGAGAAAGGAAAAATTGAAACCGCATCATATGACCCCTTTAATTAATTATATTAGAATTAATTATATGTTTTGCAGGCTTTCAGCTAAGCACTATTACTTACTAATTCATTAATCACAATTTCTTATTAGTTAATAGTTGTTACTAGAGTGTTTTGCGTTATTGCATTACTCAGTTGTTCCTGTGTAGTTATTAGTTAATGACAGAACAGTATTCTAAAGTGTTACTTATTATGACTATGTTTGCAATTTGTATGACACTCTCAGCAATAAACAGAATTGCAAAAATTGTGGTGTTGTTTTATACAGGTTTCAAACAAACAGACTGCAATTCGGTTTGATGCCACTAGTGATGCAAAAATCACACTTAATTTTTAAATTACTTGATTTAGTTCCCTTCACCAGTTTCTTCTTAGTT
>NW_015662163.1:112048-134493 GCF_001515625.1 Sinocyclocheilus rhinocerous
TATATATATATATATATATATATATATATATAGTTTATACATTTTAGTTTTTATATAATAATAAAAATATAATCCGTATTATTTTTATTATTATTATTATAAATAAGCTGGTAGTATTTATAAATAAATTTATGTGTGCATGTCTATATATATATATATAGAGAGAGAGAGAGAGAGAGGAACATCTTTTTTATTTTTATACATTGTTGATATATTTGTAATATTAACTTAAGTGATACATATTATTATTATTATTATTAATTCAATGTTTTGATTATTAATATTAGTATACAGATTTATTAAATAAATAATTTTTCAATAATTATAATTTGTCGCCGCCTTGGAATTATAAGGTTCTATCTGACATTTTTGTCAAAATTGAGTTATTCACATATTCTTATTCTGTGACAACTTCTTCACATTATGTGATGTTTCTTTTGTAAGCTGTGTACATTTTGGGCCTTTTTTTAGAAAACAAAAAGGGTTCTATCTACAGAAGTCTATGGAACGCAAAAACTTTGAAGCTCAAAATCTCAAAACTACTCATAATGCAAACTTATAATTCCAAGGCGGCGATTTATGTATTAATACTAAAGTTGTGCTTTGAGGCATAAAGGATAAAAAAATAAAACTACTAGTATTATTTACTGTTTTATATACATTTACAAGAGCAATGTGTTTTATATAAAAATTTAAACATTATTATTGTTGTTGCTGTTGTTGTACAGAAGACATTTTCTGTGTCAAATTGATGCATCTGTGCATTTTTACATTCACAATCATGATTTGTTTTTCTGTATGAAACTGAAAGCCCCGTCTTCTCTCTCACAGCCTCCGCTCAACGCTCAGATGATGGCCCAGCGGCAACGGGAGCTTTATAGTTTCCAGCACCGCCAGCGGCAGCTTCTGCAGCAGAAGGTCATGCTGATGAGGCAGGGGATGAACACAGGACCTCTGGGGGCTCAGCGAGTTCCTAAGGGCCCCCAGCAGCAACAGCCACCACCACAGCAGCAGCAGTTCGGCTTTCCTACAGGCTACAACGCTGTGCCTGGAAACACCCCTACCTCCCCGAGCCATTTTAACCCCATGGGAGGACCTCTGGACCCCAAGCTGCCTGCCAGGGGGGGCATGGGAAACCAAGGCATTATGGGAGGCATTCAAGGGCAGTTTGGGGGGCCTGTGAACACTCCTGTTGAGCAGGGACTTTTCCAGCAATTTGGGGGGTCTGGTATGTCTCATTTGTAAACTACTGATTTATCATCACCAGGGTTATATTAATAAAAACTTTTAATGCTTCCATCACGATGCCTAAAAGAGCCAATGTACAATTTGTCTCTCACAGGCATCATCCAGCAAGCAGATCCATCCTTCGCCCCTGAGCTTAGTCCGACCAGCCCCCTGCTTTCACTTCAGAACTCCACCTCCCAGAGTCCTCTGCTCCAGCAAGCGCAGCCTCCACCTGGTTATCAGTCACCTGACATAAAGAACTGGCAGCAAGAGGCCATGGGCAACAACAGGTATGGTGTTTGATATCAGTCACCAAAAGGTCACAAAACTGTATGCAATTTGTTTTTATGTGTATTAATCTTCATTTAAACCATTTCTTCTTGTTTTGTGTCAGTATGTATAACCAGGCAGGCCAGCCTGTCTCTCAGAGCTTTGGGCAGCAAGGCGTGTATAACAACATGAGCATCACCGTGTCAATGGCTGGAGGGTCAGGAGCAGTGAGCACTCTACCTCCTATTGGACCATCTGTCGGCATGGGCAACAATATCCTTGGCAACATCACTTCAATGTGTAACGATCAGGTAAGATGGTCATTGGTTATTTATTGAGATATCTTAAAGGGATAGTTCAAAGAAAAAAAAGTTTAGTTTATTTAGAAATGCTGGCAACAAGCTGAAGTAAAATGTTAATAAAGTAAAAGTTTTTTTTTTTTTTTTATTTCAGTTCATGTTTATTTTTTCAATTATTGAAAATGTTTTTTATTATTTTAATTAATGAATAATAACACTGTACACTACCATTCACAAGTTTGGAATCTGGAAGATTTTTTTTATGTTTTTGAAAAGAAAACATGTTGTACAAAAGGTTGCATTTATTTGATCAAAATTACAGTAAAACAGTTATATTGAGAAATATAATTACAATTTAAATAACATTTTTAACCGTTTTTTAACAGTATTTTAATATATTTTAAGATGGAATTTATTCCTCTAATGACAAAGCAGAATTTTCAACAGCCATTACAACAGTATTCAGTGTCACATGATCCAGAAATCATTCTAATATGCTGATTTGGTGCTCAAAAAACATTTCTTATCGTCATCGATGATTGAAACTGTTGTGCTGCTTAATATTTTTGTGAAGACCATGACATTTTTTTTCAGGATTCTTTGATGAAAAAATTTTGTAGAGTTAACTGTCAATTTTGTTCAACTTAAAGCATCCTTGCTGAATAAAAGTATTAATTTATTTCGAAAAATGACTGTCTTTCCCTTTTCCATTCATTCCCATTTCTCAGGTACAGCAGGTTCAGGTGTTCGCTGATGTCCAGTGCACGGTAAACCTGGTGGGCAGTGACTCCTACCTTAACCAGTCGGGGCCCATCGGGTCCCAGAAGGACCCGAGCGGGACTCCCACAACCCAGTCTCAGCAGAAGAGCCTCCTCCAGCAGCTCCTGACTGAGTGAGCCGCCCACCGTCTGTCAGAGGACTATCTCCACATGTAGAGATTTTTATTCTTCACCTTTGGTTTCTATACAGTATATCTGCAGGGTCGGTGTCTGGGCCCAGGCTTGTGAGGTTTCATACCCGTTCGACAAAGTGCTCATTCCTGGTCACCTTTTTAAACGTCTGTTTCCGGAAAGGAGAAAAGATCACGTTCCAGAATTTGCCAAGTCTGTAAAAAAAAAAAAAAAGGACCTGCTGCTTCAGCAGGCTACACGTCCTGTCGGTCAGGCCAACGTTGCAGTGCTTGTTGGAGAGCAGCGCAGCAGCTGAGCTCGGATTGGTCGGATTGGAAACTGGGGCAGGCTGTGTTGCTATGTTCATGGTATATTGCTCAGTTTCAGCTGGATCTGTGACTGATAGGCTCTCCTCAGTAGTGCCTGATGATGGGAGGAATTTCCCACCTCTTTTTATTTGTTAGTCTGTTCTGTTTGTTGTCATTTTATTTTTTTTTGTTTTGTTTGGGTTCGTTGGTTTTTCTCTGTTGTTTTCAGAACAAGCATCGCCAGAATGGGAGACTGCTCTGTAGTGCGTATCCCTCTGCTGCAGGCTTTCCTGGCAACACTGTTTTGAAACAGCAGATGTTTTCTAACAATGTCCTACACATTTCCCCCCCTCAGCAGCTGTGAATACGAGCCACTTAGGGTCAACTCAGCCTATCAGTGTTGTTTCCGGCGACGTGTTGTGCAGGTTGGTATTATTGTACAGCACAAACGGACAAAGTTGGGACAAGCTCACACTTTGTAATTTCCTTTAAAACCGAAACATCATCAAATTACAGGCAACTCTTGTTTCGAACGCATCAACTTAACACCAGTTCCTTTTTAACGACTTTGAGAATCTGTAATGTCACTTTTTATTTCAAAAAGTAATCATCCAGGGGGGGTCTCGCTCGCTGTCATATATCGAGTACTCAAATTTTTACGATTGATATTGGTTATCGAACACCCCGGTAAATGTTACAAACCCTCTGTTGCAAAAATGTAGATTGTACATTGATTTTCATTATACAGTTGAGTGTTTCAAGGATGCTCTTCAAAACCACAGGTGCTCTCTCCCGACTGGAGGAGCGAGGTGTTGTTTCGCGCATCGTCCGCACAGTCGGCTGCATTCTCCAGCTCTTTGACTGCTCATGAGACTACTGTTGCCCAGTCAGACACTGTTCATCAGCATTATCCTTTGTTCATTTACCTACTAGTCATCCCCGATCGATTCGAACCTAAACATTCGCTAGTTTACATGAAACGTACTAATGGAAAACCAAATTCTTTTTATATCAAATGGACACGCCCACAAAAAGACTCGAAATTGATGTCTCAACGTGTGGGCACGAGGTATTTCACAAATCGTGCGACATAATTGGAGCACAGCTCGAAATTGTGTTGCATGCACGACCGTCTCCAGTGTTCTTTTGTTCATGACTCACTTCGTGGAGTTTAAGTGCTGTGTCTTTGTGCGTGTGCTCGGTATACAAAGAATGGCTCTTTTTCTCCAATGCTACACCAGCTTAGATTGTCTTTACCGGAAAAAAAGTCAAATTTCGTGAAGCAGATTCTCATTCGTCTACGAAATTCAGCCGGCAGTATGTACTGTTGAGATCGAGCCTCTTTTTGCTATGTACATAGACATTACGAAAAGCGAGATGAATTGACAAATACATAACATTTAAACGCAGATGTCGTAGTTAATCATTTCTGCCCTCCTCTTTGGGGAACAGGCTTTCCTGTACAGGTAAAATGTTTTTTATGCAGTGGATAAGATTAATTTAATGAACCCTACCTGTCATCACTACAGTGTTTATGCCAAATATACCAAACTAGCAAACAGCGCCTATTAATAATGTTTTTATTGTTTTGTTTTCTCGTTTATAACGGCTCTCACAGTCACTACACAACATCAAGGTACAATAGAACTATTCAGAACCTGGATTATCAAAGTATTGTGTATATAACAGATAAATGTGAATATATATCTTTTCAGAATCAATGTAGTGCTCCGAGTTTGTGGTAATAACTACTTGCTTCCATTTTTTTCTTTTTTTCTTTTTTCTTTTTTGGTTTTGTGATGTGCATGGCTGTCTGAAAGCGTGTATGTGTGTGATTAATACTGTATATCTGGTGTTTAAAATGGAAAAACAGACAAATGTCCTGATTTTGATTTTCTTTTTTTTCTTTCTATCTTTTTTTTTTTTGGAATACCTGCAACTTTTCCTGTGGGTGTTGAGATTGCTCTATATGTGAGAATGGTTTAGCGACTGCTGAATGTGACTTTGCTGAGGGAGAAGCAGCATGGACTGGCTTTTGTACGGGTTAATTTAAAAAAAAAAAAGGCCATATTATTTAATTTCTCTGTTGTCAAAGTTTAAACAGCTCTGACAAAGTGGAACCTTGGTTTGGGAACGTAAACGCTCTGAAGACAAGAACGGAAATATGACCAAAGCTTCAAGATACTAAAAGATCCATATCATATGCAAGGTTCATGCAATTGGACAAATGTAGCATTGAGTTTTTCCTGAATAGGCGTCCCATATAACACTACCATTTTGTCTTTACTTTTTGGACATTATTCCCCTAGCTGGTTTGATTCTTTTCAAAGACGTTCCCCCGTTGCTCCTTATCTACCAAACATGCAAATTGCCTCTTCGGGAGGAACTTTAGTCACTGTTTTCAGGAAGACCGATTTCTAACCGCTAGCTATGCACCTTTAGAGGTTAAATGAAAAGCATTTGGCTTTTGTTTTAAAACTGACACTCAAAACGGATTATTGCTTTGAATGCAGTATTCCAGCAATGCATGCTAACAAATATCTCCTGTTTTTCCTAAATTTAGTTTTTTAACTCAAGGATATACATAATTTGTAGTTCGAAACAAGTGGCTTTGAGCTATTCGGGCTAAAAGCGAGAAAACCATACTGATGCAACTATACTTAGATATTTGACTTTATTTAGCTGGATTCTTTATACCAAATTTGAGGTGCCTCTTGTACATATTTTCAGCGTAGAGGACTGCTCCTCACCGTTTGATGAACGTTTTCTTGTTTATGAGGATTTTCTTATACTGACCTTTGTAAGACTTTTGCTGTATTTTACATGACGTTTTTTACTAAAAAACCTAAATGTACCAGGAACTTGCAAGGAATACAATCTAGTTTTGCACTTTATACATGAATTACAAGGAAAAGAGGCCATGTTTAAATCAGACTATCGGGAAAAAAAGACGAAGACAAAAACAAATACCCCCTGAATGTATTTTCGCAAAGAGAAATGCCATTTCGCTTTCCTCGGGAAAAAAATCTAAACGCGTCTCAGGTTCTTCAGGAAGAACTTGGCTTGTCAGGCCCTCACCATTGGATCCCTTAACAGAGCAGGGTAGCGGAGCCTTTGCTACATGGGTGTTTGTTTTTTCTGCAGAACCGTAGATCTAACTATGCCCATCTTCTTCAGGTGCTCCACCTCCCCTTTGCCCCGTCCTGTTAGCCGGCGCGCTCCTGGCTTTTATCTTTTGAAGACATTCCTCATCGAACTCTGCTTTCTGCTCATCGTAGTTCAGGCCCTGCACGCTCAGTGCCAAGTGCTAAGAACCATTTATGCAAACTCGTACAATCTGCATTTCCTCATATCATAGTAGTGAATCCTACGTATCGACCACCACACACTCTCCTCGTCATTCAGATGCCATCTCTACATGGTATCATCTACAGTAGCTACTGTTTACCTGAGATTTTTCGCATATTGTAAGTGCTGCCTTATTAATATACAGATATTAGTTGTATTGGTGAAGGGAAGTCATGTGTTTTTAGCTCCACTGAAACGGCACTCGTTCTTTCAAGGCAAGGTTCCACTTTTCACCTGTAAAATTAATATAAATAAACAAATATATATAGATATATACATTTTACTCATTTTGTCCAGTTTTGTATAATACTTGTGAACTTTTTTTTTCTTAAGAGGTATCATTGCAGCTGTGTGTGGGACATTATGAATGAAGATGTATCTGGGAGACTTCTGCATGTTTTGTCATGGTTTTATTTATTTATTTTTTTGTTTGTTTTCTCTATATCCAGGTTTATCTGGAGAATCCTACCTTTCTTAGGACGTTGTAGACAATCAGGCACATGCTGGGTCCAGCACCTGCAGGATTGTCCTGCGGGCTGCAAAACTATGTTTTGCATCTACTGAATCAGTCTTATTTTTCTTGTCCATTTCATGGAATTATGTGGCTGCTCAAACTAACTGAGATTTGAAGTTTACACACATACACACACACACACACACATATGCATACACCTACACTCAGACAAACAAGAAACATTCACTCACACCTCGTGCATATGGCCCCTTTGTTGCTTTTCCAAGGTGAAGATACATACCTTGAAGGAAATTATGCTTTGACTAACAAATCTCTATAACATCCATGAATATGAGAATGCAACACATTGCAATAAAGCACCATGTAAAAAAGGACTGCAAGTGCCATCTTTATATCTAGGGAATCGTAAGCTATTTAAACTGTTCACGTAACAGTTGCACTAATTATTGTTTTGATGAAACAATACTTGGAAATGCAGTACAAAAAACTTAATGTGTATTTTTTTTAACTATACATTGTCATATGAACAATCAGTCGGGTAGTTCTCACTGATCTTAAGAAAAACATTACGCCTTCTTAGTTAATGGAGTCTGATATTAATGATTTAATAAGTCATATTACTTGAGATTAAGTGTTTGTAATTCACTAAAACGAACCGACTCGCAAGTAATGCACTCGAGAATCGAACTTAAGTGTTCACTATATAACTTTTTGATAGACTAAAAAGACCGGCTCATAGGAGTAGTTAACTCGAAAAAGACTAACTTTACAAGTCACAATGTAACTCTTTGATTCACTTAAAAAGAACCGACTCGTAAGGTTCTTTCGTTCGAGAATCGAGCATCACTAGTCACGATGTAACTTCGTGATTCATTGAAAGAACCGGCTCATGAGAATCATTCCCTCGAGAATCAAGCTTCACTGGTCGCGATGTAACCTTGATTCACTAAAAAGAACCGGCTCACTCAGTCATTAACAAGAAAATCGAACTTTATTGGTCACCATGTTATTATTTTTTTCTTCCCAAAAATACAAACGGCTCATAAGGCTCTTTTGTTCGAGAATCCAAGGTAAAAAGAGTCATTCTCTCAAGAATCGAGCATCACTGGTCACGATGTAACTCCCTCACTGCACATATGAACCTTAACAGTCCATAATTACTAACCCACCAGCACATCTTACGTCTTAGTTTAAACTATTAATTTGTTAAAGCATACATACTTCAAAAGCCCTTCCAATACATTTTAAAAACATTTGAGATTATTTCATTTTCCATTGTCGACACTGATGAAATGTATTGCCCAAACTGATCACAATGCAGAATAACGACATTCAGTTTTCATTTTAGATATTACAGAACTTACAGTACTAACACAACTTCAGTGAGTAATCTTTTGCCACTGAGATAAATCAAGACAAAATGTGGATGAAAACCAAAGATGTGATGTTAAGGGTGTTTTAGCAGGTTCATTCAGCCAAATTCCATTCTGACCACTCTTTGGGTTTACATTGTACAGTACATTTCAGAATATTGCACAATTCTTACAGAATTCACTTGAAAAGCTTGAACTTTTTTAGAAATGGCTGCACAGTCTCTTTAGGGTAGGGCTTCAATGCCAAACATGTGGGGATATTCTCAGGCTGCTCCATCCACAGTTTATGTGCAATGTCTTTTTCACGTAGAGTACTGGAAAGAGTGTTGAGAGATGCCTCATCTGGAGCCTGTGGGGGAAAAAAACTTTGAAACTATAAAGTGTACATATATATTAACTTCATGAAAAAAAAATCTTAATTATTCATTCATTTGTCACTTGTGTGTCTGCTATTGGCTTTGGTAGTATTTGTCAACCATAAGAAATCGAAGACTACTATATAATCCAACCCAGCAGTGCAGGGAAAGAAGCACATGGTGCATGTGATGTAATTGCAGTACTAACCTGCAGCACTACTTTGTGCATGCTGTCCAGTTCTGCCAGATATTCCTGAGTATCAGGGTCACTGTAGTGTAAATGAATGGCAGCAGTGGCCGCGTGACAGGCTTGAGTTATAACCGCCCCTAAAGGCCATGATAAAGTGTGTATCAGGTCTGATCGGACGATCACATACTGGACTAACCGCCGGGAAGTGCCACTGCTCGGCGTTGCCATTTTATTGAATGTGAAAATAGCCTGACCGGAAATGACACATCGCCGGGTTCATGTTTACGTTCCGGGTTTATTTCCTCACTGGTAACATTTTTTGACTGGATGCCCTCTAGTGGTTGTTTGAGGACTCTGCTCATTAATGTTTAAATGCATATAATAAAGATGTTTTTACCTTTATCTCACTAGGTTTTCTGAAATATGCGTTACTTATTTAGTCTTTTGTGCAATATAATTTGAATACATATACGCTTTTTCTGTAGAAAGAAAAGCATGCTCTATGCATTGTTTTGAATTTCAAATTCTTGTTGGTATAACAAAACGTGTATTTTTGAGTGTTTTTCCTCACATGTCTGAGGCAAGGTCCTCTCTACAGGCTTAAAAAAAAAACTGCAGCTCACAAAATATTTACAGTATATTTTAATAAATCTTTATCAGGATAGCACAGCTTTCCCTGTAGAAAAACATTGTAAACCAGCCCATGGTTTTGTGGTCCTGGTTGGTCTTCCAGTTATAGTTAAGTAAAACTAAACCCATAAAACAATATGTTACTTATAATAAACATATAAAAAAAACTTCAACTTATTTCATTTTCATTAATTGCAAAGGCAACATTTCACACTTTTATTTAGTTTAACTTGATGTATTAAAATAAACATATAATATAGACATTAAAAACAGTAAAAATGAACAAAATCGTATTAAAATGAAAACTATAAAAATAAAAAGTCATTTAATAAACACCATAATAATATAAAATAATCAGATTGGGAGACCAGTTTAAACAGTAAAATATTGCTTAAAGGTATAAAAAAGAGAGAGAGAGAGAACTGTCATTTTTTTATAAAAAAGGCTTGAATGATTGCTATGCCATTTTATTTTTTTTCCAAGACATACAGTGATCAATCTTAACTTTATCCTAATATTCATGTCCTGCAGCGTGTACCTGTATACGACTAAATTCACACCTATAAAAATTAGGTCTGGAATGTTCAGCTCAGAAAAATACTCTAGGTCCAACTCTTAAAATCATCAAAATGAGCTGATGCCCATTGCTCGTCTCATTTGCTCAAATGTAAGCCAGAACGTCAAAGACCAGGGAGCCTGGGAACAAAAACAGAGTTAGAATAACAACACACGACAATAAAACTTTAATAAACTCAAGTAATATTTAAAATCATAATACCATTCTAAACCAAGTTGGTAGAAATCCTTTATAGAGGGAACAAATCCTTCTTTTCTCACTGACTGAGCCAGACAGTCAGTAGAAGACTTGTAGAGAAGACCCCTGCAACAGAATTGTAAAAAAAAATAAGTTATTATAACAAAGTTAAATAATGTTCTTACTTAACTACACATCAGCTTTAAAAAAATAATACACAAAACTAACCTTCCATTTGAATCCCGTGGCTGGTTCATTACTCTAGTTTTCACCACATCAGCTGGTGTTCCCATAATAGCTGCAACCAATCCTGAGCATATGCTATGAAAATGTTTTGGTACAAACTGTTCAACATGACATTTATTATCTATGTCAACATTAGTAGTCTAACAGAATTTCACCTTGCCAATCCATGACAAATGCTGTTGTCTGGTATGGAGGTGTTTGTCAGTAGAGAATGCTTTACGGTATCATATGTCAAGAGATCTATATGTAAAATAAAATGAAAAAATATTTGAAAATGAAAAAATATCTATTGGCAGCTGCAAAAGTGCAGCTGCCAATAGATCTCTAGAAGTTTTGACTACTGTACCTCCTAAATTGACCAATGCAGCTCTCTGAACACTGGGAACCCATCCAGCCCAAAGGCCTCGTATTCCTCCCTCTGCTATGATCTTCGTAAAAGCATGATAAACCCCATGTATTCTGTCAGTTTAAAAAAAACATTCAGAATAAGTTGTCATTTAAAAAGTTTTTAACAGGGATGAATTAAAGGAATACTTCACCCAAACATTTACTCATTCTGACGGCACCCATTCACTGCAGAGGATCCTTTGGTGAGCAAGTGATGTAATGCTGAATTTCTCCAAATCTGTTCCGATGAAGAAACAAACTCATCTACATCTTGGATGGCCTGAGGATGAGTACATTTTCAGCAAATTTTCATTTTTGAGTGAACTATTCCTGTAAGTCTATGCCTCACCTTGGTGGCTTCCCTTCCAGACGGCGCCTGCCCTCCATTTACATCTGAACCTTCACTAGATCTGTTGGACTAGCGATGAACTGGCCCAAGGCACCTGGTATCATACTGCCAATCACTGCTTTCCTATACACATCACAGAACATACATCATCACAGATCTATTTAGACTTTAATCACTGTCCTGTTTCATATTTCACAGATGTTTCCCTCACCAGACTGGAAAAATGCCATCTTCAGATCTTCCCAAGACTGATTCCCTGAGCTGTTCATAAGCCAACATCCTGCCGCCTGAATACACTAAAGATGAAGAATTCCAAAGGTCAGAAGGGGATTCAAATACATGCATTTATTAATTCAGGCAAGTATTATTCCATACATGCATATAACTCAGTTTGTTAATAAAGATCATTGCAATTAACATTCTACCTATATGTCTGTAGATAGCTGGTGTGACCCCTTGCCACAGGTTCAAGGGCCACTCTTCTCGCACTATACCCAAAGCTGTGCTCAGCATGCCCCTGTGTTTTGGAGGCTGTACACTTCCACCATGCTGTCGGGAACCACCTTCACCCTGTATCTGAAGTCTGGTTTTAGTAAGGTCCAAAGGGAATGTGACTCACATAAAAATTGTATAAAAAAAAACACACACACACAGAAGACATGCACTTTAAATCAATTCTTAGAATAAATTGTAGATATTAATTATTATATAAATATATAAAATGTTTTTTTAAAAATTTGATATATTAAAAACTAGAAAGGATGTGTAGCTACCTAATTCTGCAACAGTTGCAGCACATGCTGACAGAGTGAACTTTGATACTCGGGGCCACCGCGAATTTTCTTGTACTGGAGACATTGCAGGTGTCCTCTGATTCCCACTGAAACACTCTTCTCGCACTATACCCAAAGCTGTGCTCAGCATGCCCCTGTGTTTTGGAGGCTGTACACTTCCACCGTGCTGTCGGGAACCACCTTCACCCTGTATCTGAAGTCTGGTTTTAGTAAGGTCCAAAGGGAATGTGACTCACATAAAAATTGTATTAAAAAAAAAACACACACACAGAAGACATGCACTTTAAATCAATTCTTAGAATAAATTGTAGATATTAATTATTATATAAATATATAAAATGTTTTTTTAAAAATTTGATATATTAAAAACTAGAAAGGATGTGTAGCTACCTAATTCTGCAACAGTTGCAGCACATGCTGACAGAGTGAACTTTGATTCTCGGGGCCACCGCGAATTTTCTTGTACAGGAGACATTGCAGGTGTCCTCTGATTCCCACTGAAATAAATTATGAAAGTAATTATACAACGATTTCCCAAAGAACCACGAACCTGGAGTGCATTCTCTTTAAATGTTTAGCCTACATTGTACAAGACAGGACTACGACCTTTAATAAGAGGCGAAGCCGTTTTTTAAGCCATGCCGGTTGGTCGGTGTACTTATACCGACCCCCTTACGTAATACGTTGCAGACTAGACTACAAAAGAAGCGTCAGGCACTTAAAACCACATTTCCCACACCAAAGGGGCGTCGACAAACATACGTAATTAAGCTACTTGCGTAAGACCGCCCGTCATTTTCGTAGGCATGCGCTTTTCGCTGGCATTAAAATTAATATTTAAATACTATTAAATAGCACATTCGCTATCTATCTATCTATCTATCTATCTGTCTGTCTGTCGCCTATTATCTTTTTTATATTTTTATACAGTCATATACACAATATTATATTAACGTCGAACTGTCGAATACACAAAAACATTTTTTAAAAAGCTCATTGGCTACAAACCAAATGTCACCGTAATAGCAGTAATCAGCAATAAATTGCTATTTACTGCCACCTGGTGTCTAATAAATGAAATTTCATATCTCAAACATTTATGGATGGACAGCATTTTCATGGAATGTTGCCAAGTAACTCTTAAAAACTGTACATTTTGTTGATATATGGCATCACTAAGCGCCATACAATTAGGGGACCTGCCATTCCAAGTGTATCCAAAAAAATCACTTTAGGTTAACAAATTACTTTGTAACCACTTGGTTAATCTAAAGAGGGCCGTTTAATGTGACGTCACACACACCCAAAGCCATCTATGGTAGAGCTTTCTCATTTCAATCAGCCTATAGTCAGCAGAGCGGCGGCACAAAACCACCACAAAGGTAAGTAGATTGATTATTTTACCGCTTTGGAATGTTTTTTGATATTAATGAGTTATTTATCCGAATACATGTTTTCCTAATGGAGTTATGGATTAATAATCCAGAATCTGAGTGCAAACCTCTTTGATGCAGTGTGAATAGATTTACTCACAAAAAGTGTTTGTTTGTTTATGTGTACGTTAGGGAATTCAATCTGTGTGATGATAGAATTCAAATTATATGCGATTCACAATTTGCTTTAATACAATATTTCACACATTTCCTTCACTTTCAGTGTTCAGATTCGTACTTCCGCATTGCTTAATCAAATGATAATCCTCGTGCTCCGTGAAAGCCGTGCTGCCGTTTATTAATTACGCCTCATTATGTTTAACCTACGGTATGGTATTAACCATGCGGGCCACACATGTCATTTTCTTAATCAAAATTCAAGATGATAAGTAATTATAGTCTTTATATGGTCAGCATCTGCAATAAGCCGGTAGGGTGCGGCGTTGCAATTCTCAACTCGCTCAGAGAGGGCGCTATATAAAGCATTTAAAGTGGAGAATGAGTGTCAAAATCAGTTTAGCGATTTATTCAGCATGTGTTTATTGTTGTAATCCACGTAAGAATACTCAGAACGCTTTAAACGAACTATTATTTATTCCAGTTGCATACTCAAACTTGAATCAGCATTGCTTGACCCAAAGATGGCTATAGTCTCAGTATATCTTTAAGTCTTTGAAAGACTTAATGCAGTAGGCTATAGAGTAGGTAAAAAAAGTAAGCCTTTACAGTATTAACATGCATGTATACTTTCAGTGACAAAAATGAATGTGGAACATGAAGTTACACTGCTCGTTGATGAGATTCGTCGACTGGGCAGTACAAGTAAGTCTCGTGCTATTTTTGATCAACATCATTGTTAGGGATAAAGTCTGCATGGGACCGCAGGTGAAAATAATAATTTTTGCCTATTTTCCCCATTACAAATGATAAATGAAAATTGTCACAAATGTATTATTGTTCAACTTATTGGTTTGGAGGCCTAGATATAATGCATAAACTTAATATTTCATATTTATTCTACACCATAACATTTCTCCAAAACATTTATTTTCAGGTTTAAATTAGAAATTAGATTTTGTATTTCAAACGTCCATATCTATAAACATACGTTGGTGGATAAAATTAATTACGATTTTTAATGTTTTTGAAATAATTCTTTTATGCTCACCAAGGCTGCATTTAATTGGTCAAACATGCAGTAAAACATTAATATTGTGAAATATTACAATTTAAAAGAACTTTTTTCCATTTTAATATATTTTTAAAATGTCATTTACAGCCATTACTTAAGTCTTCAGTGTCACATGATCCTTCAGAAATCATCACTTTAATATATTGTATATTATATAACCTGTTGAAATCTACATTCATTCACATGTATGCACTAAGATGGCTTTACACATCATAATTTACTAACAATGCAGGTCTTGATGCTTCTTTAGATGAGGAGTTCTGGATAAATAGGAGCAGTACTGTTCATACTGAAATATCAAGTCCTTATATCAGAAGTGCACGTTTACTTTCTATTAGTTGACATACTGTACTGTACTCTCAATACTCTACGGTATTTACTCAAACCAGGCTAATGATTCCTCATACTGCTCGTTTTTGAGATTTGCTAACACTTATTCTATATTGTTTTGGTGCTTTATTAAGTACATACAGTAAATGTTAATTGGATATTCAGGGTTGCTATTGATGATGATTTAGAGCGAACCCTGACCATTCTCACTGTCTCAGACGCAGATGGGAAGATCAGTGTCAAATTTGGAGTCTTGTTTAATGATGACCAATGTGCCAACCTCTTTGAAGCTTTGGTCGGAACGCTGAAAGCGGCCAAGCGAAAGAAGCTCATCACATTCGAAGGGGAGCTCTTACTGCAAGGAGTTCACGACAACGTTGATGTCATATTACTGCAGGACTGAATCTACAGTCTTTTCTAAACTCAAGTAAAAAGTACAAATGTGTTTTTGACATGTCATTGCTACATTTTTGATATGGAAATATATACTTGAGAATGTAAAATTTTTGTATACTGGATTGGAATATTTTTATACAGCAACTTTTTCTCTCTCAGGGGAGTGATCTGCACAGTTTTTTTTTTTTTAAAGTAGCAATCTTCCCTGTTCAGTCAGCTCAACGGCTAACAATTATAGTGTGCATGATCATGTTACTGGTTTTCTGGGATTGAATGAATTAATCAAATACTTTTTTCAACCTAACGGAAATGAATATCCACGCAGGTTAATATCAGTTTTACAGATTATACCTCTGATGTCCTATTCTGACTGTATTGATTGTAGACTGCATAATTGCTGTCTTTTACTGTAATCATGAGGTTGTTTGTTTGCAGTACCATTACTGTGAAATTATTCATGGTCATTCAGGTTATATGTGCTATAACATCTCAAAGGCTGATAAACATAAATAGTAAGTAACATTTATCTGCTGTATGATTTTCTGGAATTAAATGTTTAAAAAAAAAAAAAAGTTCAACAAATCATCTGAACTGTTCCAGTGTGATATTCGGGTTTATAAAGCTCTTGCCAAAACATCCTCACATTGTACTTGTGCTGTTTTTGTTATTTATGTCTGTACAAATGTTATAAGGCTCCCAATAGTGTAGTTTGTGCCATTTCATGCTCAGGAAGACCTTAGCGTGAGGAGCAATATGAAATAAAGACTTCAACAATTAAATAGAGCTTGAATCACACTGTCTGTAAATAGATGCCCCTTCATGAATTTGGTGAAGGTTTGCTTTATTCAAATGTTTCTCATGTTAATTTTCGGGTTTACTTTTGAATTCAGTCGTTCATTTTTATGTTAGAATGCAAAACATTGAACCCCATGCAAAATAACATGAATTTATTTAATTACTATTTTTTAGTGTATAAGGCATTGTAATCTGCATTACATATATGTTACCTTAAAGGAACAGTTCACCCAGAAATTTAAATCCTCTCCCTCATGTTGTTCCAAGCTCAATTTTTTTTTCCTGAGACACAAAAGATGTTCGCCTTAGTCACCGGCGTTCACTTTCGTTGCATCTTCTTTTCACCTACAATGAAAGTGAATCATTCTAACATTTCTTTTTCTGTTCCACTGAGGAAAGAAAGTCGATTGAGTATGATGTACCTTGCCATTTACAAGGTGAGCGAATCCACTATTCACACTCAAAAGGGGCTGGTTCTCATTTACTTTTCATATAAAAAAAAATATTAGTGTGAAAAGTGTTATTGTGCATCAGTGTTCCATATATTTCTACAGTTTATTCTGCATCAGAAAAATTTCTCAGCTCACAAGTTTTACAGAGTTCAAATTATCGGTGTTGACTGGAGCGACAGCGGGTCCGCCGAGCGACAATAGAAGCGGTAAGTTAAGAAGAACGTCACTTCAGTGAATGTTCTACCGAACGGTACGTTTCCCTGAACGTGCGCGAGCGAGCGTTACCTTCCTTTTAATGTTCTCTCACTTGCAGCAACTTGTTTTGTGCGCGTCATCGCCATCAGAATTGTTACGACATTGCATGGAGATTTCCGTGTTTTCACTTACCGTCCTGCACAAGGTGGTTGCGTAGGCCTTGTTCAAGGGTAGATGCACCTGGCAAGGAGTTGCATGTGATTTGGAGATCAGTGTTGTGTAATGACAGGTCGTATCACCCTAATGATGTGCAGTTAGAGTGTTTAATAATGCATAGAATGGCTTTGGCTCTTGAGGTAATGGAAGTGGTATCTATCTTTGAGTGGCAGCTATGAATAATGGAATATTTGCAGCAAGAGCTGTTGAATATTAGGGCACAGGTAATATTTAGTACTACAGCATGATTATTACTATTTATTGACCGATAACTCCAGTAGGTTTTAGGCAAATTGTATGTCTTCACCGCGAACAAAAATAGTTCTGAAAACTTTTGCTGGTCACTAGTGATGCATAAAAAAAATCTGGACTGGAACCGTTTTTATGAGTGGAGCGGATCGACAGGGCTGTTCCTAAATGCGTTAGAAAGTGCTTTAATCACCTGACTCCACTCCATGTTTTCACTTTAACACGCTCAGTGAGAGAAACCCAGTCAGAGCGATTATTGAGCCAGATAAAAAAAGAAACATTTTTTTGTTGCTGCAGCTGAATTTATACAACTTTGCTTAAGTGCATGAGAGAAAACACATTGACATTTGTCACTCTATACTTACATAGTCTGGATTGAAAGGTAGTGAACAATAAGAATTCACACAGAAGAAGCAGCGCTGTCCAATAGGGCTGAACGATTAATTGCATTTGCGATAATATCGCGATATGAAAAAACACGATTTTTCAATCGCAGAGACTGCGATTAGACTCGGTCACGTGTCACGCCAGAGTAAAGAGGTGTGTTCCGCTTGAAGATCGATCGGTGTAGCCTTTGACATCAACACTTTAATAACATCAGTGCTTAAGACAAATCACTTACATTTATTCATTTGGCAGACGTGCATTTTTGTGCAATTTTGTCACTATCAAATTTATGACATCACTTTTATATTTATTTAATATTAAGCAAAAATATACATTAGGGATTCACAATACATACGTTCCGTATCGGTAGCTTGACAATATTTATTTATTTTCCATCATTATTGGTTAGATTTAGATTACTTTTGCCATCTTCTAACACTCATTTAAAGGTAACCTTTTAAAACCCTAATAATTCAATAACATTGTGAAGTGAAATCTTACACTAATCTCATAATGAATTATGAATTTTATTTATTTTGTATTGTTTTATTTTGTATTTATTTAAAAATAAATTGTATAGAATTTAATATTTAATATTTAATTTCCCATTTTTGTGGTTAGCAAATTTTTAGTATCGATGTTTTTACAGTAGTGATGTTATCAATATCCCTAAAACAAAAATATCAGTTATTGCCTTGTTTTTAGTCTTGGTTTACATTGTCATTTCTTTCATAGTCTCTTTTGCCCTGGTTAGAAAAAAGTTTGACGACTTTTTTGGAACATTGCAGGCTCACTGTTAATGGTTGATATAGCAAGAACAGCAAAAACATTTCCATTCCCAGCTTTTCCATTTTTATTAAATAACACTGAGCTGAGACAGTTCATAAACTGTGCATGATAATAATTTTACCACTGCAAAAACAATTCAAGCACCATTAAGTAGCATTTGAGAATGAAATATGACTGTCGTTGAAGACTAAATCAAGGTTTTGAGCAAAGAACCAAAAACATCAATTACTTTGAGTTGATTGGGAATAGAGCGAATCCTTTTCTTCTTCTAATAAAGAAGCAAAGCAGCTGTGACCGATAATAATGCTTTGATCATGGCATATCATTAAAACCCATTAGAATATATTTTCATTAATTAGAGTCTAATTGCAGTTGAAAAGGGTTTTCTGTTTATGTTCTAAAGGGAGGCTGATGCACCTTTATGCCATCTGTGTGGACTGCCTGGAAGGAGTGCACAAAATCGTGTGTATAAAGTGCAAATCCAGGTGGGATGGAAGCTGGCACCAGCTGGGCACAATGTACACATACGACATACTGGCTGCATCACCATGCTGCCAGGTAATCAGTTTGTTTGTGCTCATAAATTATATACTTTATAGTTATATATATAAATAGCTAAAGTTCTGTTTTAAATGCACTACAACTCTCTGTCTGCCTAGGCCCGGCTGAACTGCAAGCATTGTGGGAAACCTGTCATAGATGTACGTGTGGGCATGCAGTATTTCTCTGAGTACAGCAATGTACAGCAGTGTCCTCACTGTGGCAATCTGGACTATCACTTTGTAAAGCCATTCTCCTCGTTCAAAGTTCTCGAAGCTTATTGACAAAAGTTGCATTTGCATGCTAGTATTTTCCCCTGTTTTTTCTATTGATAGAATTACTTATTTTGGGCTCTTGTCAACACTTTGTGTGGAATTAGGAACAAAATAGAAAGAATCAAAGCATACGATGCTGATCGACGGAGAGCGTGTCTTTTATTAAGGGAAAGAGGGTGTGCTTTTGCATATATTCTAACGCCATCCTTGAAATGTTTGAGCTTGCATTTAAAAAACAAAGCAACAATACTGTGACAAGTGAATGTATCTCTGTATGCCAAATTTGCTCTTTTGTACAAGAAAACAATAAAATACATAAAAGGATACTTCCTTTCTCAGAGTAATTATTAATTATTCCACGGCTTGGTCAGTTATCTTTTTGATCTCAATCTCATCCGCTCAGGGCCTGACTACATAATTCCCGTTTTCCATATCAAATAGCAATGCTCAATGAACATCATTATTGCAGATGAAGCAGCTTCTTTGATAAAATAATGAGAAGGCTCTCTCTCATGTGGACAACCTTTGGTTTGTGAATCTTGGAAGACAAGGACATTTACTGAGTGAGAGAAATAAATCAATTTTTAGATCAAATTTAAATGTACTAGAACAATTTGTGGAAACTCTTGTGGAACAACAAACTCTTTTGGAAACAGTAACTAAGGCATGGTTGTTATTGTCTAATAATAAATCATCACTAAAATGCATTCATACAACAAGCATCTATAATATGTGTAGTTAACGTCTAGCAGACCGTTAGATCTGCTGGACAGTTGGCTATGATTTTTCTGCGAAAAATAACTATTTTAAAGCCTTATAAATATGTCAAAGATTACATCTCTTCTGCCATACAAAAGCCAAACACAGTAGCTACACATTACTACTATGTACAGTAACTCAAGATTAAATGATCTAATGCGTACACAGTTGTCAACACAAAGCTTAGTGAACACTATTTTCAATGTGTATTTTTAAATGTCTTTATATTGTATGCTTCAGGCTAAAGGTCAAGTTAAGTACAGACCCGCTGGCTTCCTCATTCCCACTCATGGCCATAACTGCTGCTCCTAATATAAATTCACATTCTGTTAGAAGCCAGGACTGCCTGCAGGTATAACTCAGTATTCTCTGACTTGATCTGAATCTTATCATTTTTAACAAAGTGTAGTTTGTTCCTACAGAACAAATGTATTTGGGTGTGCTTGTGTATTTGTATACACAATAGAGAATAGATATATTTGGATATATCTATTCAAACCTGCAGTGCTTTAGTATGTGTATAAGGTACAGAAAGGCGGCTTCTTTGTGTATTTTGGAGGGATGCTGTACAACCAAAATATATCCAAACGATATATCTATTCAAACCTGCAGTGCTTTAGTATGTGTATAAGGTACAGAATGTGTAACCCAGAGTGGAAAATTATGTGAAGGCATTTTGTATTGACCTGCATTTATATATATATAAATGCAGGTCAATACATATTCACTTGCAGGTATAGACACTGAATCATTTTGAACAGTGTAAGCATTAAAGCTGCTTGCCTTTTTAGGCTGTTGCCATGGAAACTGCTGCTTGAGTAAAAATCATGGTGTGCAATAGGAGTTATTGTATGCCAGTGACCAGCAGTTAACATAATTCATCATCAATCTAACTTATTTTGAAAATCCTTTTATTAGAAGATGCCCAAAATGTAATTTGGGGTTCTTGCTAAGGAAATAATCACTATTATTATTGCTCATACTTTGTTCTAAACTTAAACTTGAAGCACATAACCTGTCTCGCTGCATTTGTGCCATCAACATTAATATTTTTTTCAAATTGTGTGGATTATTGAGAAGATGTGTGCTTTTTTAGGAGTGTGTGATATTTATCGTCTACAATAATATCATAATTGTTGTTTTAACGATTTGCGAGCTGAGATTATGAAGTATCACCCACTTTGCAAAAACAAAAACAACCCCACTCCCCCCAAAAAAAAACACACTTTGAGAGTCCACATAATTAAAGTTATGAAAGCAAAAAATATCCCTGTATGTTTTTTAATAATAATGTATGATATAGTTAAGTAATAACACATAAGCAAAAGTGCTGTTTTCCCTAACATCAGCATGTGAGCGAATTCGCAAATGTGATATTGATTTTATAGACCGTATGCCTCAGGGAAACAAGCGCGCAGTTAACTTTAGAATTCTGTCTCTGAACTTCCGTTTTTACGGTAGCTCTATAGCATCACTGTTAAAGAGTAGCTAATTAGCTGGTGAAGTGGATTGTAATGTTTGAAGCAGATGTCATAATGTCAGTAGACTGGGAAGATTTTAAAACGAGCGGTTCATTCAGAAATTCGTACGACCTTACCTTCACACTGTAAAAAAAACAATGCGGAAGACAGAGGACAACAAGTGCAGTGCTGAAAAGGTGCACGGCTAAGTAAGAGATACACAACAATTCAACAAACTTTTAATCAAAACTCAAAGTTAATATTGAATGAGTTACATTTTAGAAACAGAATTGTCCATATTGAAAGTCTTTTTTCTCTTTCGCCATCGAAAATAGTTAAAAAAAAGCTGGAGCAGAACAAATTTGTGGCCTGTGATATTTCGTTCCTGAATGAATCTGTTTTTGAACAAATCGAGTGAGCTAATGGTTCAGTCATTCATTCATAAAGACACTCATATTCACTTGTACTGAGAATGAGGCAAAAGTGGGCATTTCTGACTTTGATTTTGGCCTTTTCTCAAATGGAAGGCTGAATCCTCCGAGGTCGCATTTGCAGGCTGCATACGTCATAAAGCCTGGTTTATTTCAGTTAACTGAGCATGACATTCGCGAGTCATAAGCATATTACAACAATTTACACTTAACTAATAATAATAATATGTTTAATTTATATAGCGCCTTTCCCAAGCTCAAGGACACTGTACAAAAGCAGTAACACAATAGACAGTCGATAAAAAAAAAAAAAAAGATTTCTATGAAGAATTTCAGTCAGGTTTCAGGCCCCACCATAGCACAGAAACTGCACTTGTTAAAATTACAAATGACTTGCTTCTTGCATCAGACCAAGTGCATCTTAGTGCTGTGTTTGACACCATAGATCATGACATACTCATAGATCGATTACAAAACTATACAGGTATTCAAGGGCAGGCTTTAAGATGGTTTAGATCCTACCTGTCCGATCGCTACCACTTTGTTCATTTAAATGGGGAGTCATCTCAATTATCACCAGTAAAATATGGAGTGCCACAAGGATCTGTCCTAGGTCATCTGCTATTTTTAATATACATGTTGCCCCTTGG
>NW_015662163.1:134504-134853 GCF_001515625.1 Sinocyclocheilus rhinocerous
ATGTTATGACTGATAGTATTGGGTAAACAAGTAGGTTTTGAGTTGTGATTTGAATACAGAGAGCGAGGTTATTGTCCTTAGTGCCAGTGGTGTAGAGTTCCATAGTTTAGGTGCAATTACGGAAAATGACCTGCTGCCCATTGAAGATAGACAAAAACTAGGTACAGTAAGAAGTTCACACCCTGCAGATCGAAGTGATTGAGGCGGAACGTAAGGAGACAGTAGATCAGAGAGATGAGGAGCAAGGCCATTGAGTGATTTAAAGTAAGCAGAAGAATTTTGTAAGTAATGCGAGATGATACAGGGAGCCAATGGAGTTTAAATAAGATAGGGGTAATATGAGCAGATC
>NW_015662163.1:138249-156505 GCF_001515625.1 Sinocyclocheilus rhinocerous
CCTATGATTGTGTAGCCTAGTGAACCAAACTGAGATACCATTTTGAAGGCTCAGGAAACCTTTGTAGGTGTTTTGAGTTGATTAGCTGATTGTCATGTCACCATATTCTAATTTGTTGGTGGGTTTTTGTTAAATGTGAGCCAAAATCATCACAATTAAAAGAACCAAAGACTTAAACTACTTCAGTCTGTGTGCATTGAATTTATTTAATACACGAGTTTCACAATTTGAGTTGAATTACTGAAATAAATTAACTTTTCCACGACATTCTAATTTATTGAGATGCACCTGTATATCTGAATATCATCAGCACAACAGTGATAATGAAAACCATGACGACGGATAATATGTCCAAGAGGCATGATGTAAGTAATGAATAGTAATGGCCCAAGAACAGAGCCCTGGGGAACACCCTGACTGAGTAAAGTAGTGGGAGATTTATAATTATGCATAGTGATGTAGTATTGTCTATCAGTGAGATAGGAAGAGAACCAGGATAGTGCAGCACCTGAGACACCTATCTCTGAAAGGCGGGAGAGTAATAACTTGTGACAGACAGTATCAAATGCTGAGCTGAGGTCGAGCAGCAGGAGAATGGAGAGATTACCTGAGTCACCAGAGAGTAACAAATCGTTGACAACCTTAACTAAAGCAGTTTTAGTGCTGTGATGAGCGAAAACCAGATTGAAATGCATTGAACTGATCGCTGAGAGCTAGAAAAGACTGTAGTTGATTGGCAACAACTTTTCCATAATTTTCTAAATAAATGATAAATTGGAGATTGGACGATAATTGGTGAAATCAGCTGGGTCCAGGTTTGGTTTTTTAAGAACAGGAGTAACAGCAGCAATTTTCAGTGAAATTGGAACAGTGGCAGAGATAAAGGACATATTTATTAAGTGTGAGATAGGAGCAGAAATGACAGAAGTACAGTGTTTCAGAAGGAATGTGGGTGCAGGATCTAACTGGCATGAGGAAGAATTAGAGTTCTGTATTATTTCAGCAATTAAGGTTGGAGTTGTCAAGGTAAAATTATTTAACAGTTGAATAGTTTGAGCTTGCTCACAAGTAGAAGTGGTTGGTTCAGTGCCAAGAGACCCACATAGAGCATCCAGTTTTATTTGAAAGTGGCGCAAGAAAGAGCCACACAAATCATCACATTCATATCGACTGAGACTATGGCTAGGTGGCGGAACTAATTTATTAACCATGCTAAACAGTGTTTTTGGCCTATTATTTGCTTTATTGATGATGTCGGAAATATAGGAAGAGCGTGCTGCATTCAAGGCAGTTTTATAATGCCTAATATGTTCTGAAAATATCTGAAAAGAATAATGGTCAAATTTATAACTGTTAATATTCTAAAATAAGATCTTTATGACGTATGCAGCCTAGAAATGCGACCTCTGGATGATGCAGCCTTCCGTTTGAGAAACGGCCCAAATCATGCAATGAAAATGATTCCCCTTACCTGACCCCAGCCCTAAACATACCTGTCACTAAGACGTGAGCCAATCAGGTAACTTGTTTGAAAACGACCCTCTGTTTTGGCCTCGCCCAACGATCTGGTAACTCCCATTACTTTCTGGCAGAAACAAATGAATCAGCCGTTTTGAACGAATTGTTTGAATGAATGATTCAATGAATCACTTAAGACAGGGACTTGCCACCACCTACTAGCGGATTTTGTGGAGTCATGTTTATTTATCCTTGACAAGGCCTAAACCAACCAAGGTATCATTTAATTATCTTTATGGATAGGAATCAAATATATATAACTTTGGTCAATATCACACACCACTAGTGCATTTATCAACTGCGATGTTCTAAAAACCACTGCGAGCAACCAACGTCCTGGCAACTATTTTCAGAAAATATGAAAAACTAGTAATTAGCTGTAATCTGCCTTTATTTATTTTTAATTAAGCTTAAATATTGTATGTCTACACTACACCAACAAGTTCTCAACTTTAAAAATGGTTTACTGGAATAAAAAGTTTTACGTTTTTCCCCCTATTATTTGTTGCCCCAAACTGTAGTAATTTGTGACAAACCTTTTCCATCTCCAGTCTGAAAGTGGTGTAAATTTCATTGCTTAACAACCACCTACAGTAGCACCGTCCTGGCAATTTTCTCCAGAACATTTGAAAACCTATTGTTTAGCTGTAATCTGCCTTTTTCACATAATGCTTTGCATTAAATTGTATTAGTCATAGAACAAAATGTCTTTGTGAAAGAGAACATTTTATAGGATTGTCAAGAGCAGATATTTATTTGAAGGTACTGAGAAAGTTTTACAAATGAGAAAAAAGTCCTTATTACATTCAGGAAGCTAGAAATTCATCCTTATAGTAAACTTTCATAAAGGAACGTGTTCTACGACCAGTCTGTCATCGTCTGTATTAACTTATAAGGCCAATTCACACTGCACAGACAGATGCAGACCAACGCCGACCGAGCACAGTAAGCCTACGTCACTTCTCAGACATACCAAGACTCGATAAATGCTGATTCAACATTCAGTTGGCAAAAAACAAGCACAGACCAACACCAACAGATGCTGACAGGAGTAACACACTGATCAGACAAAACCTGGCAAACGTGTCTGTTGCTGTTTATTGGCATCTGCCAGTGCAGTGTGAATTGGCCTTTAAACTCGTCAACAACAAGACTTGTCTAAGTACACAAACAAATAGATCTAGAAACAATAAAAAGAAAAACTCATTTGGTAATGCATTACGGCTTAGCTTTTATTCGGGCCCTTTGCAGAACCTTTCTTCTTGGCTGGAGCTTGTTTTTTAGGCTGGGCTTTGCCGGCCTTCGCTTTTGCCTCTTGGGATTTTGGGGCTTTAGGTTTTGTCGCCGGTGCTTTGGCTTCCTCAGAGGCAGCTATGGCTTTCTCAACATGCTCCTCTTTGAGGGGTTCTTGTTTGGGCGGCTCTGGTTCAGGTAGCTCAGGTTTAACAGCTTCATCTTTGCTATCTTCTTTCAAGACAGGCTTCGGCTGCTCTTCTTTGAGGGGTTCTTGTTTGGGCGGCTCTGGTTCAGGTAGCTCAGGTTTAACAGCTTCATCTTTGCTATCTTCTTTCAAGACAGGCTTCGGCTGCTCTTCTTTGAGGGGTTCTTGTTTGGGCGGCTCTGGTTCAGGTAGCTCAGGATCTTGATCTTCTTTCAAGACTAGCTTCGGCTGCTCTTCTTTGAGGGGTTCTTGTCTGGGTGGCTCTGGTTCAGGTAGCTCAGGTTTAACAGCTTTATCTTTGCTATCTTCTTTCAAGACAGGCTTTGGCTGAGTGGATTCCTGTTCGATCGTCTCTTCCTCTTTTGTTGTCTCTTCCTGGCTTGGTTCCTCTTTGGCGGACTCTTGATTTCCTGTCTGTTGTTCAGTGATTTCTGGTTGTAGAGGCTCTTGAAGAAGTTTAGATTCCGTCTCAGGCTTGGCGGGTTCAGGATTTGTGGGTACTGATGGCTTCTCTTCGTTTACTCTAGCAACCTCTGGTTTGTTTTCTTCTGTGGTGGAGGGTTCCTCTTTTGTTGATTCTGGTTTATCTTCTGGTTTGGTGGACTCAAGTTTGGGAGCCTCAGGAATTGCTGGAATCTTTTCTGCCGTCTTCTCTTCCTCACTATCAGATTCTCCAGCATCATCTGTTATGGAACTTACCAAGGAAGCTGCAAACTCCTGCAGACGGATCTGCTCCTCTCGCAGCCTCTTCATCTCTGTGGTCAACATTGGGTTGGGAGCCGGCTTAGGAAGTTGGACGAGCTCTGGAAGCTCATCTACTTGGGGCAAGTCCACCACTGGTGCTAGAGTCGCCTTTTCTAAGGACCGTATTTCTTTAATTTTGTCATATAAACTTTTTCTTTCATCCTGCAGTGCTTGGCACAGAGTCTCCAGACGGTCGATTTTCAAAGTGAAGAGTTCAAACTCTTTGGCCTTTTCTGATCTCTGTTGGAGTGTAGTTAATCAGTTAGTAAGTGAAAAGCTAATGGTCAAATACTAACAAATTGTGTGTGTAAATTACCTCCTCAATCATTTCAACAAGAGTTTTATTGCAGCTTTCAAACCGTGTCTTCCATATACTTGACTCCTTTTCCAGCTTTTTCATCTTCTTTGTCATCTATTCAGATAAAAACTTGATCAGCATATGACTTATATGCTTTAAAATAGACAAAGGCATTTTAAGTTGTTCACTGCAAAAAAAAAATAAAAATAAAAATCCTATTCTTAACAAGCTTTTTTGTCTAATTTTATAGTTGAAATATTAAAAAATCCTTGAAGCAAGACACATTTACTGGAAACAACACTGTATAAGACATTACGACTTATTTTCAGAGAATGTAGTTTTAATACGAGTGTATTTTATCTTACTGCATCAGAAGGTTTATCACTTGTTTTAGGTATAAATGAGTTAAAAAGTGGAAAAATCTGACAGTGCAAAATACACTTTAAAATAAACTTTTTCTTAAAAAAAAAAGTCTTAATATCTTATGCAGTGTTGCTTCTCAAGTAAATTTATCTTGTAGATATTTTCACTGGAAAACAACTAAGAAGTTATAAAAAGAAAACTGTAAAAGTGTGCATAGTACAACAAACCCTCTCCATCTCCTGTTTGAAAGTGATGTAGATTTCATTGCTTTTTGCTAGTGTGTTCTGGAACTCATCAAACTTCTGGGAGTACAACACAAGCTGTAAGAAGAGAATTAGAGTTAGCATCATTCAGAGAAAATCATTGTAAATATCGCCTTTTAAAGATTGATAAATTGTGCCATAAGAAAAACTTGCATGATGATGATGATGACATTTGTACTCAGACTTAGACTTAGACTTTGTATTTGGAATCAAAATTTGTTCTTTTTTTCTTGTTTATATTTATGAAGAATTGATTAATACATTAATGATTGAATGGATAAATAAATAAATACATATTTAAATATTTATTTATACATATTTAAATATTTATTAATATTTATTTTTATTCATTCATACATCCATTCATTTACTTATTCATTCATTCTTTTGTTTACATTATGGACCTGATGTGAAAATGAAAGAGTTAATCACTGATTTTGCAGCTGCACTTTACTCAATCCATCTGCAGTTAGTCAAAGCAAATGTTCCATTCAAAAACACAGAGCTTTAAATAAGTGAACACGTTCTGCAATGACTCAGTATGTAATGTGCAAGGCATCACTTATTATTTATAATAGCAGCAGTTAAACTCATCCAGGTCGTATTTGCTGTTCAGCACTTGTGGCACTTGTGAACTATAATAATTCACTGAAATAATATTTTTCTGTCTGTGTTGTCACAATAAAGCCATGAGAGAGAGGAAGCCTTCATACAGCCATCAACATGATTAACTCAAAGAGCTTCATTATCTTTTTTGTTGATTCAGAGACAGTGAGATGTTGTCACATTCATTTCCTTAAAGAATTAATCAGTATCTAGATGTATCTGCTCTAAGACAGAATGATAATATTTCTCAATATGCACCACATTTTTGATGCTTTAATTTCCTTTTTTTGTAACTGGAAAACCTCAGTCCTTATTTATTGTAATTGCATAAAAAAGTATTCTTTAAAATTTCTCCTTTTGTGTTCCACTGAACACAGATTTGACAGGTTTGAAACAACATGAGGGTAAGTAAATGAAGACAGAATTTAGGCAAAACTGTAAAACTCTCATGATTCCTTTCATAAACATCCGTCTGTAATTTATCTATCCATCTCAGCTGCAATGTATTCAGACAGTGCATTTAGTGCAATTGTGCCTAATGGCTATGAATCAACACCGTAAATTGCCTTTTAAGGATCGATTGGTTTATGTGGTTTGTCACACAGCTCAGCGAGAGAAACGCCACAGCTAGAGAGGAGAGAGTGTTGGATTGTGGGTAATGCCACAGCGGTAGATATTCACCTGGGCCTGCATGACAGTGTGCTGCTCTTTCAGTTCTTTAGTCTGTAGTTTCCACTCTGCAGCCTGAGTGAGTAACTGGTTAAACACAAGACACACACACAAACAGGTGAGAGAGACCGAGAACTCTGCATTTTGTGTTCCACTGAACACAGATTTGACAGGTTTGAAACAACATGAGGGTAAGTAAATGAAGACAGAATTTAGGCAAAACTGTAAAACTCTCATGATTGCTTTTCATAAACATCCGTCTGTAATTTATCTATCCATCTCAGCTGCAATGTATTCAGTGTATTTAGTGCAATTGCGCCTAATGGCTATGAATCAATACCGTAAATTGCCTTTTAAGGATCGATTGGTTTATGTGGTTTGTCACACAGCTCAGCGAGAGAAACGCCACAGCTAGAGAGGAGAGAGTGTTGGATTGTGGGTAATGCCACAGCGGTAGATATTCACCTGGGCCTGCATGACAGTGTGCTGCTCTTTCAGTTCTTTAGTCTGTAGTTTCCACTCTGCAGCCTGAGTGAGTAACTGGTTAAACACAAGACACACACACAAACAGGTGAGAGAGACCGAGAACTCTGCATTACCTGTTTCTTCATCTGTAACTCCTGCTCCCTCATTGCGTAGCATTTCTTTGTTTTTTCAATAGCCTCTTTAAGCAACTAACAACATAAATAGTGAGATGTTAACATGTGCCAATTCTTGAGATTCACTGAAACATTTTTATAAACAGGGTCCAACATGAACTTTTTGCCACTCTTGAGAAAATTTAAGTTAATAATATAGTAATATAGACTATATATTAAGGGACAAAACAAAGATCCCAGATAAATTTTCATTGAAAAAACATGGAAAATTTTCCATTAAGAAGACTTGCAAGTCACAACAGATGTTTTATTTGAATGACACATTCATCGCTTATCAGGAAATGTCAGATTACCATATCAACTTAATATACTATGTTGCAGTTCTTTATAAAATGACCTTTTATAAGCCAATTATTACTTGCATTTTGCACTTGATGATTGTTCATTTTAGACCCTGCTTGTAAATAAATTCATTGTAAGCACATGCAAATGAATTAGCCTGCCCTTCATTTTACTTGAGGCAAATCTGAAGAGCCAGAATAGGAGATCTGTGTGTCTTACATATTCCTTCTCTCTTTTGTGCTTCTCTTCAGCTTGACTGAGGAGCATGTTGGCTTCTTCCAGCTTGGCATCAGACAGTTTCTGCTGTAGATCTCTGTGTTTGAATATCTTCTTTAAACTCTGCATAAAAATACAGGGAAGAATTTATTTAATTGTATTTAATTTAATTTAATTTAATTATATTTCATTTAATTTAATTGTATTTAATTGTATTTAATTTTATTTAATTTTATTTTTAATTTTACAAAGTCGTTTGCACCGTGCTCTTTTGTCACTTAGTGTTTTATTTTGGTGCGTCAATCTATTAGATTACTTGGTATATAAAACCATGATCTGCACTCACAAAAATGTATTATTTTACATTGATCACCAGTAGGACAAAAAAAGTAGACTGTTTTTGTGAGTGCAGATCATGGTTTTATATTTTATTTGATTTTTCCATTGTCCAAACCACTTGTCCTATTTGGGGTCGCAGGGATGCTGTAGCTTTTGTCATTTCTTGGAACAACATTTAACACAGTACAACATTTTAACGTTGAGAATTTGTGTTTGTCTCTCTCCTGATACACCACACAGTGCGATTATTAACAAGCAGAACATGTTCCAGGATCAACATGCTTTGTTGTTCTTGGAACAGCTTTTGTATCAATCATCCTTTTACACCTAAAATCAGAGGGCGGTGATTGGTCAATAGGGATGTTGTTCCAGGAACATGTTCTTCTTGTGTAAATCACATTAAGCATGATGCATCTCACTCTTATGATGCGTGTCTCTACCGCAGCCAGCAGAGGGCAGTAGAGACACACGACACAATTCAATTTCGAGTCAGTTAAATTCTTGGGGTCTGTTTTAGCCCCCCACCACACAGCTGTGTGTGAGCAGTCTCTGTGGTACCCATCAGCATGACCGATTGAGCTTAACTTCCCCTCACATCAGGCTTGTCATTCCACCGGTCGATCCTCATGTGATTAGATAGAGAATACTAGAGTGTTCTACAAGGTGCTATATTCACTGTCAAACCAGGCGTGAATCACTGAGTCAAAGTCCAAAAACACAAGTATCTGCTGTGCATATAGCAGGTTTAGAAAGTGTGAGGGTGTAGTTTCGTCCGCCTCGTGTCGTGAAATTACAGCTCTGGCAGACTTCAGCTCTAAAACACGCACATGTTTTTATGCATAGTGACTGTAAAAATTGCTCATGTAAACTACCAGTCAGAAGTTTGGAATAATTATGTAATGTCTTTGAAATTCTCTTGTGCTCACCAAGGATGCATTTATTTGATCAAAAATACTACAAATATTACAGTTAAAAAACTGTTTTTTGAAATTATTTTTGATAGCAAAGCTGAATTTTCAGCAACCATTACTCTAGTCTTCAGTGTCACATGATCCTCCAGAATTAATTCTATGCTGATAATAATTCTATGCTAATACCTTTAATAACTGATAATAATTGAGCAGCAAATCAGCATATTAGAATGACTTATTTAGTTTGATTTCTTCACTCGTGATGCTATATTCTCATCTCAATCATAATCTTTACATTCTTGTTTATAACGGTCATTGTTGACTAAACCTAAACCTATTAAAAATATTATTAAAACATTAAAACTATAAAAACATTTCAATTAGTGTTTCCGTTAACTGAAAAAAAGCTGAAATAAAGTCAAATATAAATATTCAATGAAAAACCTAAACAAAATGAGGGCAAAACAAAACTAAAATAAAAATACATTAACGGTAGAGAGAAATATTTAAAAATAATAAAAATACAAAAGCACATAATAAAATTACTTGAACCAAATTAGAATCTTAGAATGATTTCTGAATGATCATGTGACACTGATAATGAGAATGGAGTAATGCTGAAAATTTAGCTTTGCCATCACAGGAATACATGACATTTGATTTTTTTTAAATATATATTCAAATAGAAACCAGTTATTGTAAATTGTAATAATATTGTAATAATATTTCACAAAATTACGTTTTTTACTGTATTTTTAATCAAATAAATGCACACTTGGTGAGCATAAGAGACTCAGGACATATGACATTTAAAAAATCGTAATTATTCAGAACTTTTGACGGCTGTAGTTGCAGAGTTTAAAATAAGTTTGGAACCCCAATAATGGCTCATTAAAATTTTCTGCTGGACCAGAACATAAAAATCCAATCAGATGCATTATCAAATGTATCACAATCATTTATGGTGCACACTTACTTGTACCAAAATCGAATCTCGACTGTGCCTTGGGGTGCAGCTTTAAACAGATTTATGACTGAATCGCTTTGACAGATGTGTTAGATATTGTTGTGTTTGAAATCCTCAATTCATTTTGCTGGCTTTCGCTGCACAGGTCTTCGGTCTGCTTCACACCACAAGCACATATTTATTTTAGGGCCCATATTAACAGGTTACAGTCTTCACACTGCCCACATAAACAGCACAGTGCTGTGCAGCTGAAAATAGAGTTCTGTTGCAGCAGAAGCACTGTGAACGGTGGGCCTGCTGGAGCTCTGCTTATGTGTGGATTTAATGCATTTCAAATCTAGATGTTATGTGTACAGATACGTCCTGTGGATTTAATGTAATGTGTGTGGATTTCCGTCAGTACCTCTTCTCTCCGCTCATACTGCTCTATGATGGTCTTGAGTTTGCTGGCCAGATCACTGTTCTCTTGGCACAGCTTGTTGTTGCGGTTACTGTGCTGCTCGATCTGATTCTGAATGTCCACTAGCGTGCTCTGGAAATGAGCGGAGATCTCCTTCCGCTTCATTTCATCCTCCTGCAGCCTCTGCAGACTCTCCTCCTGCAGGGAGAAAGAGAGAAGGAAACGTGTGGGAAATCTGGGAATATGCAGACTTAAGTGATGAAAGCAATCTAGATCTAGTATTATGTGAGATGGAGCTGTGATTAGATGGTCAAAGTCAAGTAATGTATTGTGTTTGATAGCATTTTGTGGTAGAAATGACAGTGAAGGAAATGATATTTTAAACATTTGTGGAATAAAATGGCCAACTCTTACTAAAGCTTATTTCATTATATGGCATAAAATCCAAACAATTAAACAATATTTTGTATTTGACATCTTGATTTATCACAATTGATATTCACCTTGATTATTTTTCGTTTGTTGCTTCATTCATTACATATTTAATAATAATAATAATAATATAATATATTCATAATATTTCATATTTTATTTCAGTCATGCTCCTCACTTAAAGTGTTGTCTTGCTGATAACAGTGTTGTCATTGTTAACTAACACAAAAACGATTTAAAAAATGTTAATTAAAATAAATCTGAAATAAAATAAAATATAAATATTGAAAACCTCAACTTAAAAACACTCAAAAATGAGAAATTTGCATTTTCAACTAACTGAACTAAGCTGAGGTGTACTAAAATAAAGATTCTGACCAATAAATCTGACAAAAGCACATTACTAAACTTAACTAAATGACTAAACTTGAACTTAACTACTTAAACTAAAATTAAAACGAACAAATTCAAAATATATTAGTAAACACTACAATAGCATAAAGATAATACTAAAATAACACTGGTTGACAGGTACACTTTTTAAAATTAAATTTTGTGGCAAAATTTAATCGTAAAACTAATGGACATGTTACAAATTAATATAAATGTACATTTTCATTATTTATTGTGTAAAAAGTATTGATCAATTCATAAGAGTTTACGGTTTATAATAGTTTTTACTTCATATAAAACATTAAAATGTATTATTTTAATAAAAGTAATATATATATAAGTTATAATTAAGGGACAACCTTTTGAAAGGGGCTTTTATTTTATAGATATAGTAGAGAGTGACAAGAAATATAAAGGATAGAAGGAATGGACATTTTATAGGCCCGACTTGAACCTGAGTGGCCCACATGAGCACCATAGTCCAACATGTCCAAAGCAGGTGCACTAACCGCTACTTTAACGGCATTATTTCGACCTTACAAGGTCTGAATAGTGAAGGCTAGTTTATGATCCTATTAATCAAATCTTGTTAATGACGTATTAAGCTCTATGAGATCTATATTTGTAGCACTAATAAACAATATTATCCTTTTTTAGTATCTGGGATCGGATGTGTGAATGCTAAACAGTCCGGCCATCCAATGTGTGCGCTTTGTAAACATGAGCTCCTGTTTCAGAGGCGCCAGCTTCCTGACTCAGCTAATTGTAAGGAACCCAAGCATGGAGTGTTCCTCTCCAGGGCTGAATCTGTTTGCTTGCCTGTGTTTACACATGGCATGAGTCTCAAGCTCCCACCCCGGGAAAGGTGAAGCTGTATTACCACTACGCAAGCTCATCACTCATATAAGCGCAAAGGCAATGACCCCAGATTAAATCTAATTTACCGTCCTCATAGCTGAGCCTCGCACCTACACACAGGGCTTAGATGTTCTGCTCTGACCTGCTCATTAATGGCTTCCATAATACTTGAATTAAATTGATTGGGGAGTGAACAAGGTCAAAGCCAGCCTCTAGGGAAGGATAGCATCAACTTCCAAAGACATGCAGAGTTCATAATGGAGCAAGAGTTTAATATCTTCAATGCCCGGAGGAGAAAAAGCAACACAAACGTGATTAGAAAGCTCCTCAAAAACAGAAAAAAAGTGTGTGTGTTAGCATGCTGGGACAGAAACCGCTACCTACAAAGTCCTCCAGCACCTGTTCAGCGAATAGTACAAATGGACCGAAATCAGTCACTGAGAAAATGGCTCCAGGTGCTTTGCGCAAGATTCATAACATCTTTCATATTATGTACACATTCACAGAATGGAGGTGAAATTGTCTCTTGGACGGCAACATAATTGTTTGGCAGAGTGAAAGAAATGAGTGGACTGCTATATCCGACAACTGGAAACATTTCAAGTGCTGAATAAGTGATGTAAAATGACAAATATGGCAGCTCAGTTGAGAGAGGCATTCACAAATTAGGGTGCCGTTTACGTGCATCAGAAACATACAGCACGACCAGTGAAGTCCGATTCCCTTGTTAATGATTCTTATGAGTCGGTTCTTTTTATTGAATCAAACACATGTGACTTTTTGAAACACTTTTTGAAACCCTGAATGAATCATTCGCTTTGCTTTTTAAACACTATTCAATATGACATTCCATCAAATTTGTGTTATTTTATTTATTAATGTGTAATGCTTGTGTGTTATTAGGCTGGGCTTGGAAAACTATTCAGTTTTTTTTTTTTAAATTCCAAGTATGGTGACCCATACTTGGAATTAGTGCTCTGCATTTAACCCATCCAAAGTGCATACACACAGCAGTGAACACACACCCGGAGCAGTGGGCAGCCATTTTTACTGCGGCGCCCAGGGAGCAGTTGGGGGTTCGGTGCCTTGCTCAAGGGCACCTCAGTCGTGGTATTGAAGGTGGGAGAGAGCGCTGTACATTCACTCCCCCCACCTACAATCCCTGCCGGTACGAGACTCGAACCCGCAACCTTTTGGTTTATGAGTCCGACTCTCTAACCATTAGGCCACGACTTCCCCCATTTGTTTGATTGTTCTCCCTTTTGTATTACACACACATGTTAAAATTCATTTCATTTATTAAGAATTAACCTACATTTGAAAACTGATCTTTGGTTCATGACATAGTGTCAAACCATAGGAATTTCGAAATGTTTCGAAACCAAGGCTGAATGCAAACTTGATCATTTTGTGTTCTTGTTTTTATGTTTTTGGTATATTTGGCATAAGAACACAAATATTCATGGCACTATTTTGTGGTGTCTAGATAGGCTACACAATAAAATTAGTTGTTTTCAGTCATAATTATAATCTCATCATAACTGTACTATGAATTTCTTTATATGTGTAAATCGTTTTAAGGAGTTGCCTAGTTAAATCCATTATGCAGATTTCACCTCAAAATTAGCACAGAAAATATGAAAACCTCTGCAGATTCTATCTGGGATGTAGATGTAGTCGCTGTAGCATCAACAGAATGGAAGTACAGGAGGCCACGGCCTCTGCAGTGATTTGAGCCAGCGAGACATTCTTTTTGACTTTTGATTTATAAAAGAAGGGCAAATGGCACTGAAGCTCGGTAACACAGCCCCTCTTGTCATAGTGACCTGTCAGCAGCGCTTTGAGTCTGAGAAGTCAGTGTCTCATCGAGGCAGAGACACCGAGTCACTGCAGTAACGTCCCACTGGGCTCAAAAACGCCGTCTCCTCAGAAGGAAGTTGGATCGACTCGATCTCAGCAATCAAAACATTGACACGGGTAACAGGATAACAGGAAACACTCTCCCACATGTCAAACAAGAAGTTGCTATAAGGTCTGTTATTATGGTCCTACTGTATCTGTTTCAGATAAATGTACCCCTTAATGGCACATAAAAACAAAACATTGATCGCTGTTTGTGTCAGTCAGACTGCTTTTCTTTATAAGTGGTTCTTATTTCAGTTTTAGCAGTATTTCAAGTAAGTATGTGATCTGTTAGACTTTTTTTTTTAGTTTAATGATAGAAAAATGGCAACATCCCCCATAAATTCAGTATATGCAAGTATGAGACAATTGAATTAAGAGTATTATTTTTGTAAAAATGCAACAGTGTGCTTTTGTGGTCAACTAATTTTTTTTTTTTTTCTAAAATTAAAAATATTCTAAATATATAAAAAAAATTTAATGATATATGTATATGTATATATATATATATATATATTTTATTAAAAAAACTACCACTTTTTAAAGAGTATTTAATTATGCAGCTGTGAGTTTTTTAATGAAAATTTTGTTGCAGTTTAGCATTTGTATTTGTGTTAACATAGACTAATGTTCAAAAGTGAGATTTTTTAATGTTTTTAAAGAAGTCTCTTATGCTTTCAAAGGCTACATTTGTTTGATTAAAAACAATAAAATTGTGAAATATTATTCCAATTTTAAAATGTAATTTACTGCCGTTTTCAGTGTCAATGAAATATTCTGATTTGTCGCTCATCAAACATTTCTTATTACTTTCAGTGTTGAAATTATAATATTTTTTGTGGAAGACATGATACTAATTTTTTTTTTTTTCGAGATTTTTTGATGAATAGAAACTTAAAAAGAACAGCTGACCCCAACTGACCCCAAACATTTAAATGGCATAAGAAAATAGGCATGTTTATTTAAAAAAAACGCATGAATTCAGATAAAATAAATAATGTATGTTTCTTATCATAAATATACACCCCCCCTCTTCTTTCTCAATCTCTTAAGCTGTCAGTAGACAATGTTCTCACCTTCAGTGTCCTGTTATGTCTCTGAAGCTCCCTGCAGAGCATCTCCAGCTTGCTGCGGGCCAGGATGGCACGACTGTGCTCGAACTGAAGCTGATCTCTCTGCTTGACCAGAAGACCCTGTCTCTGCTGAAGCTGCTCCAGCTGTTTCTTCTCAGTCCTGCGGTCCTCCACCTGCCCCATATGCACAAAACACACACAGGTGTGATCCATACATCATCTCATACCCCGCTTTAACACCTCTGGCTGGTCTAAAGCTGCTTTAGATAATGTCTGTCTGTCTGCTTGTTCAGACGTCATCGAGAGGATTTTGAAATGACAGACTTTTCCAGTTTTCCACATTAACACAGAGCCCTTAGATTGTATATATCTGAGAACAAGATCTGATTTTGTCTGATTTTCGTAGTCTTCTGTCATATGTTCTTCTCTACATGTCCCTGTCGTTATCTCTGTGTTTTGAAATTGAAGAGAGTGTTGTGGCTATCTTGTATGGCATATGGCCTTGTGTTCAGACTCGCTTATTCAGCCCAGGGCGTCGAATATTTAGGTCATCGCAGTATCAGTGAAACCACTCTTAACATCACACCAGGCGTTCTTTTATTTTCTCTCCGTGTCAATCCGGTTTGTGTTCTATTTGTTTCCTCTTAACTGTCCTCCATGCATTGTTGTTGCCGGCGGTGAAAACTGTTCAGAGAGCGGCGTTCTCTCATGGGTCTGAATACTCACCAGCTCAGTGTATTTCTTCAACACCATTTCCACTTTCTCTTCTGGTGAGCCGAGCTTGTTCAGGCTTTGCAATAAGGATGCGGCCTCTTTACCTACGAGACAAGCGTTTTCCGTTCAGATCACAGAATGAAAAGATAAAGAAGATGAGCAGAAGCCCACAAGGGAGAGTTCTGCACGCAAGCTTCAAAACAAATCAACGGGAGAAGTGATGGAATCACAGCGTGATAGCGTTTACTAGGATAAAATGGTTGAGAGAAGCAAACAAGGCACAAGACATATACTCAGCCTTAAGGGGATAGTTCATCCAGAAATGAATCTCTGTCATTATCTATTCACCCTCTTGTCATTCAAAACCTTACGGTTGTCTTTTTTCTATATAAATCTAAAAAAAAAAAAATCTTAAAAAACACTGTCAAAGTGGTTCGTAACATTTTTGTGCTGTATTCCAAGTCTTCAGAAGTCTTAAGACAGCTTTGTGTAAGGAACAAACTGAAAAGTTTGAATGAGTTCACAAAACCAGACTGGTCCAGTTTTTCAGTTCAGCTCATAGACTCATTGAGTAATTTGGTTGCAGTGGCCACCAGCCCAATTTATCTGTGACTATTCTTACACAAAGCTATTTATATGACATCAGAAGACTTGAACTATTGTGCATGAGTCATATGGACCACTTTTATGATATTTCATGATTCATTTATGGGACTTTTTTTTACATGTTAAAAGCTCCAACAGCTGTTCATTGTAATTACATTCAAATGCGTGACCAGTACATTATTCATATTTTCTCTTTCTGTGTTCCACAGAGGAAAGTCATACAGGTTTGCAACAACATGAGCAAGTAAATGATGACAGAATTTTCATTCCTGTGTAAAAATTTCCTTTAAGCCCAGAGTGTGTCAGAAAACTAAGTCAAGCACTATAGCTGTCTGCATTTGGTGATGATGAAGTGGGCTTTAGTATTGACGTCAGCATTCTTTCCTTGAGAATGGAAATATTCCAAACAGTTGATTACTACACACATAGCACTCGACCATCCTGCTGATAGAAAAACCCAATCACTGTTTATGACTCTCCATCTGTGCGATTGAGAGGTGCTACTTAAGGCATTATTTTTCAAACATAAAACAACAATCCGTTTTCTCACTGAAATCTCTGCTCTGTGGGTCATTTAACAAAATGAATGTCATTTGTGTCACTCAATCATACATTACTGTTTAAATGTTTGGGTTAAGGAAGATTTTTTTGTTCAAAAGAAATACATACTGTTGTTTATTTATAGGATGCATTAAACTGATCAAATATGACAATGTTACAACAAAATCTATTTCAAATTATCAATGCTTTTCTTTTAAACTTTCTATTTATCGAAGAATTCTAAAAATGATGTACTGTATATATCGTTATATATCATGGTAATATTTCCACAAAAATACTAAGCAGCACAGTTGTTTTGAACATTGATAATAACAAATGTTTCTAAAGCACCGAATTAGCATATTATAAAGATTTCTGAAGGATCATGTGACAATGAAGACTGGAGTAATGGCAGCTGAAAATTCAGCTTTGAATCACAGTAATGCATTCTGAAATATATTAAAATAGAAAACAGTTATTTTAAATGACTGTTTTACTGTATTAAAGCAGCACTATGTAACTTTTGGCGCTCTAGCGGTTAATAAACAGAACTGCACACATCCCGCGGAAGAACATTCCAACCGGAGCTACTTCTCTAAATTTATGTCTATGGCGATTCACGCAGGTATGTGTTACTCCGCAGCGGTGACGACCAGACCAGGCTACAATAGTCCAAATATAAGTACTTATTATAAGTGTACCGTAGTGATTCGCAATAAGACAAAAACGCGGTTTGGAAGATGAATTCATGATGTACTCGCTCATTATATACATTTTGCAAATTTTGAACACAGAAAAAGTTACATAGTGCTGCTTTAACTTGACACGGCACATTGTAATTTTTATTATTTATGTGGTTGTCAAACTTAAAATGGCATTTCATAGAATGACCCAAATCATTTCTTGACCAATTATTGACTGATTTGGCCATTCTCAAAATTCTCTTTGTGAGGTTTAGTCTTTTAGTTTGTCTGTTTAATCTCAAGACATTTACACTGTTTATCAAACGAACAGAAGAAAGGCCAATTGCTCACCCAGGCCCTTGAGAATGTTCTTATCAGCTATCTGCTCCTTCTCTGGAGTGGCACCAGCTTCTTGTGGGTCGGCCTCTTTATCAGCCTTTGCCTCCTCTTCCTTTCTCTCCTCAGACTCCAGGATGGAGATCTGCTCCTGCATCAGGCTGGATGCTGCTCCATACGTGTTGATTATATCCTCTAGCTGCCTGCTGAAGTCCTCCATGGGGTCCACTGGCTGCTCCAATGGGCCATTGACTTGTTCATTGGCGTTCTCAGAGGTCTGGTGACTGCCCTCCATCATCTGCTGCAAAAATCAAGTTAAATATATCACAAAAGTGCTTCAGAAGAAAGCAGGTTGATTAGCAGAGGTAGAACAGCCAATTCCTTGATTACACTCTTGGCTTGATGCTGAAATGAGACTGTTGAAATTAATGAGAAGTGATTATGCATTACTTGTAGAGAGGTTTGATACGACTCTCTGAAATCACCAGCCACTAAACTGAAGATGAATGGCTTTTGGCCAGTTTGTGGTATGTTTGCATAAATAGAGGGAATTTATGTTTGAAATGCATGAGGTTGTTTGAAATGTGAATTCAAATTTGGGGAAATGATTAATGGATTTGCCTCAGGCAGAAACAATATGGATAATAATGAAGTGACCTTGAAAAATAAATATTTGCAGAAACTTAAAACTGGAAATTGGAATGTGAAGTGATTTGTCTACATATACAATAACAATGGCAAATGTAATTAGTTCTATCTATTTGTTTGTCTTGTTTCTGTACTGATACTGTTTTGTACTGATATTTTATTAATAATAATTATATATATATATGCATATATGTTTATATTTAGGTCATATATTTTTTGAAAGTGTCTTATGTTCACCAAAGTTGCATTTATTTGTTAAAAAATATAGTAAAAACAGTAATATTGTGAAATATTGTTACAATTTACAATATATTGTTTTCTATTTTAATATATTTTTACAAATGTAATTTATTCCTGTGATGGCAAGCTGAATTTTTAATAGCCATTACTCCAGT
>NW_015662163.1:156642-159905 GCF_001515625.1 Sinocyclocheilus rhinocerous
ATTTTGTTTTATTTTATTTTATTTTTTATTTTATTTTATTGGTATAGATCCACACCTGGCTACAGAAAATGTAATACTTAAATTTAAATACTTAATGAACTTTAATACTTAATGATCTGGATAATGGTAGTTAGATAAATTCTTAAACATTTTCAATGCAAGCCATAGAAAAAGAGTAACATCTGATCTCTAAGCTGCCTCCATGTCTGGTGGACATCTGAAGAGAGGCAACGAGGAGGGGGTGCGGAGAAAATAGCACAAATCACAGTGGCAGAGTATGGCTGAGCCTCTAAATCTGATGTGTCACAGATAGCGCCAGGCCTGAAGCCCTTCAGCTCTACACAGCTGATTTCATGTGGAATGAACTCTGAGATTCCAGAGGTTGTTTATGTCCCAGCTCTGTTGCTTATCAGGTTAAAATTATAGCCCCCATTCCAACCCCATGTGCATGTATCCACCCCTCCTCCTCTCCCGTCACCCCTCCTCCTTCAGCAACATGGCACCTGTTGTGAAGCCACACGCTATTTTTGGACCCTCTAAATATGGACAAGCTATTTCTTAGTCTTGCCACGTACACTCTGATGTCAATGGTGGCAGTTTTACGCAAAGTGGAAAAACAATGACTATTCTAAACATCGGTTTACATCTAAACAACAGGCTAAGAGTGAAGCACATAAGACAAACTTTAGGACAAATGATGAAACTGGCTACAAATTTGAATGTAAAACAACAGAATTATTGGAATTAGCATTGGAATTAGCTTTGTCTTCATATTACTTGATCACAAAAATGAAACCACACACTATAATGACTTAAACAAAACACACAGTCAAAAAAATCCACCCAACTCAAATGCTTCTCAAAGACACACTGGCGACATTCAGCTCAGCATCAACTAAAAAGTTAAATACAATAGTACAGCTCAAGACTTACCCACACGTGTCTGTTCGGGTTCGAATAGAAAAGGAGGACAATGAACCAGTCAGTCCACAGTTTTATCAGAGTGAAAGAGAGAAGTGAGGAGGGTCCAGAAGGACTCAAGACAACAGCTGACAGCACGAGACCCTCAAAATAACCTCCAGTGGAACACCAGTGGAAACGTTGTGCAAACACTCTGAATGAATCGGCCTGTCAAGATCTTTCTACTCAGGCTTTTCAGGATGACAGCTGAGGAGCTAATTTTGTAGTATCCTTTGAAAGGCTTCAGACTTGTTATCACAGATAGATCTACTAATCCAAAATTCATTCTGGGTTAGCACTGGTATAGTTGATTAGAAGTAAAAACTAAATATTGATAGGTTTTTACCCCTATAAAGCCTCAGATATTAAATGATAGTCAGATTTTTTTTAATGGAACAGTTTGTTGAACCTTTAGACAAAATATAAATGAAAATCTAAATAAGGTTTACGTATGTGTTTTTTGTTAAGTATGATGTAGTGAGAATATGAAGCTCATACTTGAGGAGGGAAACAAATCTGTTTTATTCACAGGCCCAAATTTTTTTGAAAATTTCAATTTTGATAGCTTGTAATATAATCAATGAGATATTTACAGTAGTATAGCAGACTACTTATATAAAATGCATGTAAATATCAGTTGTCAGTTTTATCAGTAAATATCAGTTTTCTAAAAAGTCATGTATGGATAATTAAGTTGCTTAAGTCCAGTAAATGTTCATCTTAAAATATTGCTAACAGTATAGAAGTTATTCCTGTTTACTTTATAAACAGTAAAGATTTCACAGCAAAAATCACACATGTACCGCAACCTGAAGGTGACAGAAGGTATGTAGTAGATTGTGTACAACTGTTTTTTTGTGTGTGTACATTTAGACCTTTTAGAAATTTGCATACTAAATATGATACACTTGGCTTTATAGGGTTAACATGCAAATCTGGGCGGCTCTCGGAGTTATTGACTTGTGTACTGAATGCCTGAGGACCAATTTCTTGTAACAATCTGCTTAGTATTGGGTTCTCACAGCTCCTATTAGCATTTATTATCACATTTGTCCACCATAATTCCAGTCAATTGCACTCTAATCACTTCAAATCATGCAAATGGAGAATTGTGAAGTGATTAGCATCTCCAGTGCAACTCACTCCATAACAGCGTTTTTGTCTGCACATTTCTAAATATTTACAAATATTTGGCATGCAACTGCGAAACACGGCCACCCACCCATTCATCAAACAATATCATGGGGTCTTAAATGTGTGACCTATGTAGTGCGGTTTTACACACTGATATCAGCAAATTTGGCCATCGGAATCATTACTTTGCTATTTGCAATAGCTCTTACTAAAAGCACAAATGAGTCTAAAGTGTTTCAGGGTCATGCTGAGGATTTGTATAGAGTGGTGGGCGATAGTTTTTACCACGGGTCGTCTCTCTGATAATCCTCACCCTTTTTGGCTTTTATAAGGGAATCTGTTTAATCACCAGATAGAAATGATTCTGACATTGGCTCCAGGCTTAATTGTTTCTCTCAGCCCCTGCATCTCAATTAATGATTGTAACGTCCTTGTTCTTTGAGAGTCTCTTGCTTGGGTGTTTTGATAAATGTCTCTTTAACCTTGAGTCATGTTTCGTAGGAACTGTCAGCCTGTTACAGTGCTGGCGAGGCAAGGACTTGACCAATGTTTCTGGCCTTGTAAGTTTTGAGGTTATAGGCACAGATGAACTGGTAAGAATGAGCGATACTGCTCCAAACTGCTCATTTCCTGTTTTCCATGGCATAGGACTCTTTTGACAAAGTCATAACAGAATCTCGCACTGTTTTTGTTTTTTTATTTCGTTTTGGCTTGAGAGCTCTTCTAAATGAGCTGCTGACTCATGCAGTCAAATTAAGTCAGATCTGTCCACGTCTCCTCCTGCCTCGCTCTCCTTTCTTTCCAGGTGCTGTCAAAAGCACTCTGATCCTTGGACTGTGTTGCAGAGACAGGGACGTCCATATATCCTGCATATAATTTGCTCTGTCACACATTGTATTTAATGGTTGATAATGAGGCTTGCTATATTCTAAAATGTCTGCCATTTGTCATTTTTAAATTGTAGACTTGTTGTTAACGTTGATAGCAGATGGTGAAAAATTAAAATGAGATGGTTATTTGAATCATATTTAACTTTCTTAACTGTCACAAAATTATTGTTTTTTTTTCTTTTTCTCCCACTAAAAATATCAAAATATATTTTAAAGAGGAATTTACTTGAGAAGAAAGACTGCATAATATTATATATATATATATATATATATATATAT
>NW_015662163.1:160230-166698 GCF_001515625.1 Sinocyclocheilus rhinocerous
AGATGTAACTAATTAGGTTACCCCACTGGGGAAAAAAGAGCAACATCAGTTTTTCAGTTGAAAAAACCTAACTTAAGTTTTAGTGCTTTATGCAATATGCTTTTATCTGTGTTAATAATAAAGATAAACCCTTTGACAATTTTACTTTCTTAAAATTCTGTTTTAATTTAAAAAAAAAACACTGAAAATGTTTTAATTTTATTTTATGTAATATACTGTAAATTTTTCCTGTAAAAATATTTTTAAAGGAAAACAAGACAACAATACTCACTGATACACATAGTAATAATACTATTGATTTAAGTTCATTTTAACCTGTGTATTATTATAATTTTTTTTTTTTACATATGTAAACAAATAAAATCACATAATTAGTTAGACATCAAATATCTCTAAAAATGCAAATGAATCATGTCAGTGAATAAGCATTTCAAGGAATACCATATGAAAAATGGATGTGAAATACAGATCTCTCTGAGGAATGTGAATATAGTATTTTTTAGCTTGTGTTTTATTCACAGGGCAGAGATGGAGCAGCATTTGATGGGAAGATGTGTCTCACATGCATGTAGCATAAGCTAACAGAGAAGATTTCTCCTCACGCTCTCAAGTAGACACAATCCAGCAGCTCTCCTGACGTTATATGTCACTGACTTGTTTGTAGGCTACAGTATCTCCTTGCATTGCAGGCTGGAGGAGGTGTCTGGATTCACAGAAAGCACAGGGGGCTCAGAGCTGACTGTTAGGGATGAGCACAACCAACATTCCCACAGTGAAGGCAATTACAACAGTCCACATCCCTCTGCGTTGACTTTAATGCAGTTTGCACCCAGTCCTCTATGAGGAATGCGGTAATGTACAAACAACAGATCTTGACATTTTATTACTTATGAACTGAAGTTTAATAACTTATGGGTACTTGAAGTTTTAGTTATGTTTCATTTAAGTGTTATAGCAGTTAGTTTCGATGCTTAAATTAGCGTTTAGCTATAGCCAGGGGCTAAAAAGTGGCCCTGGACTTTTTGGCACAGAGTGGCCCACCACACCATAAACCCACCAGCTCATTAGAGCTATTTTTAACACCACTTACTAACATACAAATATAACACAATACAGAAATTAAAAAAATGCTTTTTTTAAATTATCATTAACATTAATGAATGACTATCATACTTCTTTAAATTATAATTTGTCTTTCCTGGTGTATATGGCAAATTGTAATTAATATTTTTACACATCTCTTTTACATATACAGTTTAATATCACTAAAGTTATATGCCTACCATAATATCAGTCCATATAACATTGCTCTGCTCTGCTCTAGAAGACTTGGAATGTAGTGTAGAACGTGGAATGTTTTTATTGTGCCTTTCAATTGCTTGACAAGAGTTTTTTTTAAGTTTATGACGAAGAATTTTATGATGATGAAAAATACTGTAAACAGTAATAGCCTATGTGAAATATATAAAGTTACAATTTAGAATAGCTGTTTTCTATGCAAATATATAGTAAAAATAATTTATTTCTGTGATCAAAGCTGAATTTTCAGCATAATTACTCCATTCTTCAGTGTCACATGATCCTTCAGAAATCATTCTAATATGCTGATTTGCTGCTTAAGAAACATTTCTGATTATTAACAATGTTAAAAACAGTTGTGCTTTCTTCATATTTTTGTGGAAAAAGTGATACATCACCATTCAGTTACGAGTAAGAATAAAAAAATAAAATAATACTTTTATTCAACAAGGTTGCATGAAATTGATTCAAGGGACAGTAAAGATATACTTATTACAAAATATAGATTTTTTTTAAGCTGTTCTTTGTTTTCAACAAATAATCTTGAAAAAGTAGATCAAGTATCATAGTTTCCACAAAAATATTAAGAAAAAAGTTTTCAGTATTGATAATAATAAGAAGAACCTTTATTAATAATTTATCACAAATAATAGGCCAATTGAAAATAATTAAGCAGCAAATCCTGTGACATAACTAGAGTTATATGATGCTGAAAATTCAGCTTTGATCACAGAAATAAATTACTTTTAAACATTAAAGCATTTACATTTATATATCTTCAATAGAAAAACATAACTTTCCTAATCACGGCACTTGAAAGTCTTCATATTTACAATGTTCTAGTTCGAGAATGATAATGATGAGAATTACATTTTTTTTACAGTTTAAAAAAAACAAACATTTTCTTAGACACGTGAAATTACGAAAGAAATATAACGATATACAAACATTCACTGTTATCTTATGTATGCTGAAAACGGCTACGTTTCTATGTAGCCCAACTGTGGCAAATAATGTAGGCCTAAATGGCATGAAAATCTGCGAAATTCGAAAAGGCCAGTAGTAGGCTACTGTAGGCTAGTTTGCAGAAAAAGTGATACATCACCATTCAGTTAGGAGTAAGAATAAAAAAATAAAATAATACTTTTATTCAACAAGGTTGCATGAAATTGATTTAAGGGACAGTAAAGATATACTTATTACAAAATATTGATTTTTTTTTAAGCTGTTCTTTGTTTTCAACAAATAATCTTGAAAAAGTAGATCAAGTATCATAGTTTCCACAAAAATATTAAGAAAAAAGTTTTCAGTATTGATAATAATAAGAAGAACCTTTATTAATAATTTATCACAAATAATAGGCCAATTGAAAATAATTAAGCAGCAAATCCTGGGATTTCTCCTCACGCTCTCAAGTAGACACAATCCAGCAGCTCTCCTGATGTTATATGTCACTGACTTGTTTGTAGGCTACAGTATCTCCTTGCATTGCAGGCTGGAGGAGGTGTCTGGATTCACAGAAAGCACGTAGATCAAGTATCATAGTTTCCACAAAAATATTAAGAAAAAAGTTTTCAGTATTGATAATAATAAGAAGAACCTTTATTAATAATTTATCACAAATAATAGGCCAATTGAAAATAATTAAGCAGCAAATCCTGTGACATAACTAGAGTTATATGATGCTGAAAATTCAGCTTTGATCACAGAAATAAATTACTTTTAAACATTAAAGCATTTACATTTATATATCTTCAATAGAAAAACATAACTTTCCTAATCACGGCACTTGAAAGTCTTCATATTTACAATGTTCTAGTTCGAGAATGATAATGATGAGAATTACATTTTTTTTACAGTTTAAAAAAAACAAACATTTTCTTAGACACGTGAAATTACGAAAGAAATATAACGATATACAAACATTCACTGTTATCTTATGTATGCTGAAAACGGCTACGTTTCTATGTAGCCCAATTGTGGCAAATAATGTAGGCCTAAATGGCATGAAAATCTGCGAAATTCGAAAAGGCCAGTAGTAGGCTACTGTAGGCTAGTTTGCATCCCTGAAAATTAATGTATGTCGCTACAGCTCAACAGCACTAGGACTTTTCACTCTTTGTATCGTTCCGCGATCCAGATCGCTTGTCAAGTCTGTAGTGTTTCCTTTTATAGTTACTCCAATAGGTGGCGACAAAAGACAAAAGTTTTATGAGTGAGTCATTTTAAATCCTTCATTCACTGAATCGTTCAAAGACGCTGATTCATTCTGGAACGCAACGGCAATTCTACCGTGTCTTCATTTTTTGGATATAGGCCTATTTTCGTTATCTGTGCAAAGAATACAAAGTAGTACTGTCGAACTGGCGAATATTGTGTCTAAAATGTAAGTTACTCAACTTTAATTTCCTGTTTATTGAACTGTTGTGTAAGAAAACGAATCAGTCGTTATCGCTCAGCATTGATTCATTCAAAAAACGAAACAAAAGTCTTTGTGAACGAGTCATTGATTCATTTGTAGTTTCCAAATTGCTTATTAAACGTTGACAGAAATATTGCTCTAAAAACTCTTAGGAGAAAAACAAAAATTACACTAAAAGCGAATTTTAATGACAATGTTTGAGTTCGTATTAAATTCTCTAACGTTCAACTTAGATTTGATCGCAGACTTTAAGCACAATGTGTGACGATTGTGAGTTCTCAACACTAGATGGAGACAGATAAGAGATGAATGGGGTTAAGCCAGTCTCAATTTGCTCGCCATTTAATATGCTGAACAGGGAAAATAAATAAATAAAAAGAGACCTCATTTGTTATTTTTCTTTCATGTGATGTCAACTGGGTCTTCTATTGCGCTTCCACTTTTACTTCTTTTCTTGATCATTTCACTATAAAATATATTCCTATTAATTTGCTGGCTCACAAGTAGCCTACTATTTCCTTTAGGAAAAGCAAATGGGAAAAAGAATTACTCTCCAACATGAGTGCTTATCTAAGCAAGAAGAAAGGAACATTTACACCTCAGAGGAAGACATCAACAGCAGCGATGGCTATGAAGCCGTATTAAATGAAAAACACCCCTAAAATGGCATGATCACAGACTGACTCATAGCCGTGTCATGTTAATGGATATGTTGATAGGGCCCATGTAAGTGTCCAATGCTCTTTCATGCAGTGCAGTAACGGCAGTGCATTAAGCTGTAAAAACACGATGCTGTGAAACTCACCTCTGAGCAGCAGGGCAGAGCCTCTATTGACAGACTATTATAATGTATCCCACTTAGTATATTAAACAATGTCACAATCCAGATCAGTGTCATCTAGCGTTTGCCTGTTTACAGAATGTTCTACACACTGATTCAGTGTCATGACTGTGTTAGCAGGATGATTGATATACCAAAAGAAAGACATAAGTGATCATTTCACACTGGAAATAATATTTAGGAACATGATCAAGAACAAAAGGTCAAAGTTTTGGCAGGATACTAACATGGTCTAGTTAGCCCCTGCGGGTAGATGTTTTATACCATTTGGTTCTAAAAAGCATCTGTTTATATTAATGGCCATTTAAAAACAAGTATATCTCAATGAAACTTTAAATGACAAGATGCTTACATGTATACTATGGTTCAAAAGTTTTGGGGTCAGTAAGATTTATTTTAAACGTTTTTGAAAGAATTCTCTCATTGTTACCAAGTCTGCATTTATTTGATCAGAAAATACAGTAAAACTGTAATATTGTGAAATATTATTATGATTTAAATAACGGTTTTAATATAATTTGAAATATATTATATTCATGTGATGGCAAGGCTGAATTTTCAGTGTCTTCAGTGTCACATGATCCTTCAAAAATCATTCTAAAACATTAATTTGGAGCTCAAGAATCATCTGTCAAACAGTTAAAAACTTTTTAAAAAGATAATATAATTCAATATACATTTTTCTGCAGCCTTTCACAGTTCAGGATCATTCAAGTCATAAGTGATGGGTTTGAGACCATGTGTGTTGTCACATGACATTTACAGCTTAGGTGATTGGCTCAGAAAGTTCTGTGGTCCCATGTGCAAAGATCTCCTTGAGCAAGGCAGCTGTAGTACTATGTAGTTTTACTCTCTTTAAAGGTTAAGTGTCTCTATCAGTGTGAAATATGTATGTAATAGTTTAAATTAATTAAATTACAGATCATTGATTAAATGCAATCATTCATTAAATTTGTGAGCAGGGTATATCTGACACAGTCAAATTATTTCCCCAAAATGGATTTCTTATTGAAGACAGATATTCGCTGGAGCATTTGGCATTCCACTTCCTTTCCTCCTTATTCAATAGTGATGCCTATGTGTTTCCACAGTTACCATTCTTACTTATCTCTGCCCTGCTCTGTAAATGTAATTTCCCTCATCGCAAATAAGATGGTTTTAATTCTCCTCCACTTCCACGAGTCTGTCTCTTTTTTTTTTTGCTTAATTCTGAATGAAGAGGCAGAATTTGAAGCTCTGCCAAAAATCTGAAGGACAGCAGACCTTGAGGAAGAGCGTGTGTCCGCATATTCTCTGCAAAATTCATCCGAAGTCTTTTGACATTTCCTTTTTATTAGTCTCAATTATTGATATAAGCTGTGTTTAAAATGCTTTTCAAATTAACTTGCTGTAATGGATACATAATGGTGCTCTGAATAATTGCCTTTGCAAGAACTAAAGAATGAAGGAACTTGAGAACTTAGCCATCAAGCACACACAGTTTGACTCCACAGGCACTTTACCTGAAGGTCTGCTCCACATTTAGCAAGGAAGCAAGAGGTTGTTGATATCCTGTTGGCTTCTGCCATTAAAAATGGTATTACAGAAACATCCATTATAAGTCAATATCACCACAGGGAAGCACTAAAATTAGAATTAGAGTGGCATCTTTTGAGCAAAATGCTTATTCAAAATGGGACTTAAGATAATGTAATAGTATATCAAAAGTGGTTAGTTTTTCTAGTACTTAATATTGTTTTTTTTTTTTAAAAGTTCTAAAGTTTTTAAATTTTACTTTCAAATTTTACAAAATTTGTACTTTTCAATGCTGATGTACTGTTAATGAAAGGTACATACACTGAAAAAAATTATTCATTGAATTTACTAAATTTTTTTAAGGTAAGTGGTTGCAATCTTACCTTAAAGA
>NW_015662163.1:166791-175348 GCF_001515625.1 Sinocyclocheilus rhinocerous
CCAAAAAAATGTCTGTCATCATTTACTCATTCTCATGTCATTCCAAACCCATAAAAATTGTGGTTAAAAATGTTTTCAAACTAGTCCAAATCTAAATCATCATATAAAGCGATTATATCTCCATGCAAGACTTGGATCAAATTGCTCAGTTCAAATGGATTAGATTTTGATGCCTTTATTACCTTTTTGGATCTTCTACGTTTTGGTTACCTGGATTTTCTAGGGACAGAAACTTCTCAGGTTTCACTCAAAATATCTTAATCAAAATCAAAATATCTTAAATATCTAAATAAACCAAAGTCTTTTGGGTTTGGAATGACATTAGGGTGAGTAAAAGTTGACGAATTTTGCCATTTTTGGGTGAACTATCCCATTTAATACAAAAATGTAGACATTTTAGACATGACTAAAATACTAAGACACTTATTACATCAGCACTTAATGTTCCTGATGCACACTGAAATTGATCATCATTTGCATAATCATATTGCATTACATATAACTCTGGAAGAACGTTTGAGATCATTGTTAAATACAGTTCTGGATGAGGATGAGCTCTCATTTCCCACTTCGGTATATCTTGAATTCCAAATTATGCTAATGCTCAGTCTATCAGCCCTTGATGGTTTTTAGACTGTGCTTGGCACTAGTAAGCTGACAACTCAGAGAAGCTTCAATTTCACTGCAGGACAAACTCTGCTGAATGCTACCTATTTGCATGATAATTATTCATGCAGTGAAACTGGACGCTTTACCCAGCACTTGGTCTTGCATTTTAAAACACATCTACAGTGAGCTTTTTCAAATGTGCATATTTTCTACCAGAACAAGACATGGACAAGTTGCCCAAAGTGACTTAATTTAAAGAGAGGACTTTAAAAGGGCATTCTTTGCTAAATAAATGCTTGATATTTGTATATGTTATTTGTAAGAATAAAATTAAAAACAAATCAAATCAAAAAATGCTAAAACCAATTAGCTTGACAAAGTGTAGGTTAAAAAGAAACTCGCTGCATATACAGATTTATGATGTTACAACAAAAACATTGTATTATGTTGATTAGAAGAGAACTTTAATTGTAAAACTGACATGAATAGAACATCATAATTCAAATTTGGAATCATAAATGATGCTGACACCCAAAAGAACAGGGCATTGACTTCAGTAATGAGCCTCTGCTGCTTTATTCATGTTTGCAAATTAAAATATAATAAATTAACATTTTTTTCTAAAAATATACAAAAATACTGTAAAACTTTCCTAGAAAGCCTCAACACAGTAGTATTGCCATGTACCGCATACTATAATAAGCACAGTGGTCTATCTATTTTTGAAAACCAATGAAGATGAAACTCTTCTGTGTTGGGATATTTCCACATTCCCTTCCTTTACAACATTCCAGACTATGACATTCGGGATCGGAATGTCTTTTCCTGGACTTTCTGATACACTGTACTCAATTAAGCATATAGAGTAGCTGGCAAATGCACACTCTCGCTCACATTCATATCACTTCCGTATATGTTTTAGGCTCTGATATACATACAAGCATCATGGAGGCAACATGGGCCTGAGTAGATGTAGAAAGGGTGGAGAGAACAACAACTTGAAGCATCAGCTCACAGTTCAGTGAATCTCTGAGCAGCACAGGAATCTGGTAAATATGGCCACTAAAGTTTATAGTACATTGCCGATTGAGACAATTACACACTATTATCTACAATCATGTCACATAACCACCAACATTATTTAGAATATGCATTCACTGACATCTGATATCACTGGAGGTCTCATGTTAAAAGTGTCCGAAGGAACAAAACATGATTTTTTTTGTCTATTTTGTCTGCTACATTAATACTGAACAGATATTCTTGAGTTTTCAGGGATTTCTTTGCATTTCTCTCTCCAGCCCCTGCGTATGTGATGCATAGCATGAGTCTTAGGTGTCCAAACCATCCTCATGCAAAACAAATCCATTTCTGTTACATAACGGCATTAACCAGCAGATGATAGTTTACTCTTGAACGGTACTTCCATGGCTGTTTTGTGGGTTCATCATTTAGATTTCAGGGTTCCCACACTTTCTAACTAATGAATTTAAATGATTTCCCCCTTCTCCAGTCATCTGTGATCTGAAGGATTTTTAAAAATATAGAGAAAGCATTCATTTTTTTACATCAATGGAATCTAAAAAAAATTTGATATTGACTACACAAATTTCCATGAACTTTAACATATTTAATTAATCCCCATGACTTTTTCAGGCCTGGAAATCAAACTTTTGAAACTCCCTGATGTATCCAGGACTGTGGGAACCCTGTGGTTTATGGATCTAGGAAAACACACCAGTAATATCAGTCTCATAAAAAAGGACAAAGCCAAAAAAAGGAACAAAAACGGAAAAGGTGAGATTAACAGCTCACTCGGCTGGTCTGTTGCTTACAAACGAAGTCTGTCATGAAATCAAACTCATTCTGTCCCAGCCAGAGCTCTGGCAGCTCCTTTATTCGGTCCAAGCCCATTTCTATCACCAGTGACATCAAGACCTCCTCGTCAATAAAATCCGTGTCGATAACGTTGGGGGGCAGCATTGCTGCAGGCATGTGGTGGCCAGGCAGAGGAACCCCAGACGTGTTCTGCTTAGCGTTACTGTCTCGGAACTGCTGTCCTGTCCCGTTTAACTGGTGGCTGGCGGGGTGCAGTTCGTGCATGTAATAGTGATGATGGGAAGGATGCGTGAGGTGACCGTAGTAAGGCGTATTGAGCTTCTGCAACTGCATGCTGGCAGCGAGCTGCTGCCCTTGTCCGACAAACTGGGAGTTAAAGCGGGCAGGCAAGTTGCCATTGGGAATCCCTCCGTTTATATTATTCCCAGAGGCCATGGAATGTCGGATCCCGTGGTTTGCGTTTACATTCCCTCCCGCGTAATGCATGTGATCTCCCATGATAACGTTATAATGCTGCTGCTGCTGCTGGGGAAGCGCGTTGGAAAACTGTCCCATTCCCATTCTGCGCGCGGAGTGCTGATGCCCATTCACAGCTTCTGGGAAACGTCCATGGTTCACTGCCATCATGCGGTCTACCATTCCACTGAAAATCAGTTTGCAAAAGTTAATATGGCAATTTGCGTAAAAATACTGTATAGTGTCAATAGATAGTTAGAGGGCACTAGGATTTGGTTTAGAAACAGTTCAACATTAAAGCGAAGCTTGTTTGCGATATGCACGATTAAACACACACGGGTCTAACTGTGTCGAGCATTCATAAGCAGGCTAAACTTTGTAACCTTTACCTCTCTGCTTGAATCTGCTGAGTGCGTCGCACCGCAGTCGGCAACAGCAAAAAGTAACTGACAATCCCAGAGATGAAAGAGTTTACAATCCCTCCTAATCCAAGTCAATAAAAAGCGTATGCTCTACAAATACAGACTGCATTCAGCGCCAGCCTCCACATCAAAAACATTACGAAATAAACTGCTGCATGCTTCTCGGTCAGCGCTCATATACAATCAAGCCAGGGGCGGAGCAAAGCCAACCTTCAATCTGACTACATTCACGCCTGTGGCAAGCCAATTTATCATGTAGGCTATTTCTTTTATAGGTACAATATGTAAGTTTTCGCCGCTAGAGGTCGCATTTTCAAAACAATAACAGAGGCGAAGCTCGATGACGCAATGACAGAGCATGGAACGATGGGAGATGTCATTTTCACAAATAATTTTCACGGATGAGGTAAAAATGTATTACTTTTTTTTATGAACTTACCTGTACATTTGATAACAGTATTTTATGTCATCGTAATGGATTATCTGCAAAGAACATGAAATTTGATTTTATATTTAGCCTTTTACTGATATGTGACTATTTGTCATGATTTGGCGGGTTAATGATGCGCATTTTTACGTGTGTAAAACAGTCATTCTGAAAGTAAATTTGAACGAACGCACCTTATTTGCAAGTACGGCTAAATGTTTTTGTGCAGCACATACTGTATTTAATTACATTACCATAGGTTTGCTCACCAGACTTGATAAAAACCGTTAACGTACTGAAGTACAAAGTGCAACTTCATCAATTGGTGTACGTCTACGTTTTTTGGGATTTTCCGTACTTTCCAAAGTGTAATCGTGATCCATGATAATGTAAATGCACAACAGTGGCGCGCTGCATGCGGTATAACTAACACTTCCACATTTTTCCATGTGTGTTGCCGTAGTATTCATAAGCGGAAACCGAGGATAGAGTGGATATTGCGTTATTGATAGGCGACAATGACAAGGGACGAGTCATTATTTAAAACTGGAATTTCTCTGGATTTACAAATCCTTGGGAACTTTTGAGATAACGTAAGTACACAACTGCATGAAATATATAACACTGTGCAAGTGGTTTTTGGATATTTTATTACAAAATCTTTACATATTGTACCTTTAACTACTTTCAGGAAAGCAGGTTTACTAGTTGTTCCTTGGAGGTTGTACTTACATTTTCCGGTTTTCCTGAATCTGTTTCAAAATAGATAGGTGTTCCAGTATTCCTACACTGTAAAAAATAATATTTCACAATTTCACAAGATTTTATGCAAGAAATGTTTTACAAGAAAATCCTTTTTTTCTTTCTACTTTAAAATTTCAATGTGTTACTTGCTGTTTCTTTGTAATTGTTTGTGACCACGTTTTCTACACTGTTTTTTTTTTCAGTGTAGTAGCAATTAAATGCTGTATTATGCATGCCAGGCCAGTAGTTTGCGATGTCGCTTAGCAGAGAAACACTACAGCCTGTGCACATACCTATTGAATATGTAATAAGCATGCAAATGACATCACCATTTTCACAAATTCACGTTTTTGTAGTTTACACTGAGACGATAATGGTATCGGTTTCGAAAACTTGCATTTTGAAACCTGTTTTCAAAAGTTTGCACTTTCAGACAGCCAAATCGCTGTTGTTGTGTAAATGAATGACCAAAACATAAAAAGTTTTCCGTTTTTAGTTGAAAATGGTGTTGTGTAAACACCCCCAAATTTGACAAGGAAAAAAGCAACTGTAACTAGTGAGATAAAAATTATAGGCCTAGTGAAAAGTATCAAGCTTTCTAATTATTTATCTAATCAATAAGTAGTAGAAGTATTGAAACTAGAATAAAATTAAATTGAATAGATACTAGTCAGTATTGAAATAAGTAGTAGTATCTATAAAATAAGTAGCTTACTAGTAGACCTTTCTAGCAAAAAAGTGCTAAATACTATTACTTACACTGAAATAAATTTGGAAAGTACAGAAATCGCTAATAAACTGAAGCAAGTAAACAGTAAAAAGAAAGAAGTATGCCTAAGTAACACACTGAATAAACATGAATTAGTATTTTATTGTAAAGCATACTCCAACAATCTTTGTTTTATTTACAATATGTTACAGTGTAAGTAATTAAAATATTAACTAGTAAATAGACATTACGTGTAATGGATAAATGTTGAAACGGCTTGCCGCAAAAGTCTGGAACTGGGCTCGTGCAAAACGTGGAGTTGAAGCGCGCGACCAATCGCCTTCCGCGCGCATGGAGCAACACCGCTGCACACATTACCTCATTGCGGCTATTTCTATTCACGGCAAGAGTAAGCAAAACATGGAATCACGTTTCACGGGGTTTTAAAGGCAGTGTGCGTGCTCGAACATCCATTAACACCATGCACTGATTGAGATAAACAGGGTTGGTGATACTTTACACTGTATTGCCCGTGTCACACATTTTTCATGCACATGTAATTTATACCAACACTTAGCAATAATATGAGCTGTATTGAGTTGTGACACAATAAATTTAACCAATTACAAAGTTAAATAGTTAAAGTGATACATGAGCATCATCCTAATGAGGTGACAGTAGAAGTTGAAAGTCTCTAAAATAAAAAGGATTTACAGGGCAAAAAAATCAATTTCTAAGTAAAAAGTATGATTCCATTTGTGAGTTATAATTTGATATGCAATCGTTAGTATTTGTTAAATGTTCACATTGTAACTTAAATACCAATGAATGTGTCAGTTTTGTCCGCAGTCAAATTTAAGTGCATAAAACAGAACAAGAAAAAATGAGCAGCAATTAAATCCTAGGAGTGCTGATAAGACGAGTCTGTGTTCACTGCTGCCAAATAATCTTCACGTTCTGCACGTCCAAACCAATTCGCCTGCTGAGAGACAGTTGACAGTGAGTTTGATCTCAAAACATTGTGTAAATAAACCAGAACTTAGAGATATGTAAAATGTTATCATGTATAATCATCCGTCAGATGCATATGCTCAACCTTTCACTGGAAAAGTGTAAAAAATGACGCTTTTTGAGCTGCTTATCCAAAAGGGGAGGCATATTTTCTTATCACTATGAGTTTGTAAATTATTATTTGAGAAAGTTACCTCTAAGAATGATCTCATTGTGAGTCTCGATAGATAGATGCTGCCCTGATAGATGGAGGGGACAAGAGAGTCAAAACATGTTCTGGAAGATAAACATGAAAAGAACACCTGCTTTAAATTCAACAGCCTGGTAATAATGTCAAAATTAATTGCAATCTTGATCAGAGCTTCATGCATTTTAAACATCTCAACTCTAAATACAAGCCATTCCAGTTCAATTATAATGCATATGTGTTCACAAGAAAGCAGCACCATTGGTTGATATGATCATTTGTTTAATGGGCCCATTAACACGGTCATTAATTAATCCTACTGTGGCCATCATTACTTGCATGCATGTTTGAGATGTTTTGTCTTAGCAAAGCATCCAGTGTGTGATGTGAGAACGTGACCATTGTGCTCTTGAGAAAGGCACATAACCTCATATTCCTCTGCAGAAGAGGTGCCCGAAGTTTTTAATACAAAGAACCAAAAATCAAACTTGATTGAGAGCCGTGGGCCAAAAGTAAAGGTTATTATATACCCAACTATATTATATATTATATATCCAACTATATTATATCCAATTTATTTTTTTGACATTTATAAATAATTCAACATACTATAATATATTTAACATATAGTATGTTTAATTATAATGTATTTTTTAAATGTTTACATTATTTAAATCAATTTTACTTTTATTGTTTTATATATTTCAATGCAAAAATAAAATCCCTGCTCTACAGTCTAAATTCCAATATAGGATCTAAACGATACACTGTTTGAAGAGAGAAAGTCAGAAGTATGATGCCCATGTTTAATGAAATATCTATATATAGACAAGCATAATCAAGAACAGATTAATGGACTACAGTTCATTAATTTCGAGACACTCTCCTAATTCTGTCAAACAAGAACAAGTTATCCGTATCTTTAGAGTTTGTATGCATAGAAAGACCTGGTCCCCTCCAAGTGTTCCTTCAGTTTTAGAGGCTGCTTAGACAATAGCATTCCAAAAGCCGTTTAATCCCAAAGTCATGCCTGAATCCGCCTCAGTAGAGAAACTAACTAATGAGCTTTACACCCTCTAAGCCTTATGTTCAAAACCTATTGCACATTTGTGTCACAAGAAGACACTCATTGATTTGGGAGCTTTTGTTCTGAAAGCAAATGCAACATGCTCTGTTAGTATTTCAATAGACTTTTTTCTGTTTGGTTTATGGATCCAATTTAGTGCCTTAACCTTTGGGAAAAAAAGAAACACTGTCTTATATTAGACGTGGTGTAAAAATGATATTCCTTAATCTCCCTTTTGTGCATTGTAACCCACCAATAAAACCGTCATGGGCCATATGATTTTATTTTAGAGAACTGGGTTTATTATGGACAATAAATTACAGATAAATTGTTGCCTGTGCTATTCTCCATAATGTTAAGGTTTAATTTGAGGATCCTTATTCCATTTTAATAAAAATAAAATATCTAATGTCTAATGTCTTTTCCACCCTTCAGTGGAGAACATCACATGAGACCATTTAAGCTAAGGAGAGTTTTACTGCACAAATAAATGAGTTGGTATAGAGCCTCTAATACTTTCTCACCCCAGAGCACCTAGTTGAACTGTTTGCACCTGGGTCATGTGGTGCACTGGACTGTTACATGATACCAATTTACCCTAAGATCTGGAACTGTCAATAAAAATCTAGCCATGCTTGTGTGTGAATGATAATGGCAAGTTAAATAACAACTGAAAACTGAAAGCATAACAGCAGCACATGTAACACCCATGTGTTCCTTATCTCAGGATCACTCTGAATCATGTCTGTTATTTTCACTTCACTGCGCATGTGAACAGTCATGCATATCCAGTACAAGCATTTAGCATGTTGATTAGGTAAACTTAATGATGTTAAGTTTGTTGAGTTGCTTTTAGCACCCAACCTAAAATCTTTAACCTGACTTTCATTTTGTTATTGACCGTAATAACCAGACGCTTTACTCATTTTTAGCTGTCATTACATACAGTATAAATATAAAAAAAATGTAGATGTCTTGAATTCAATATTCAATCCAACTCAAAAAAAAAAAAAAAAAAAAAAATTTAGTTACCTATTTTAGTTTTTTTCCTAAGAGATATGGCTAAGCAGGTGTCACTTGTGGGTGA
>NW_015662163.1:175389-180363 GCF_001515625.1 Sinocyclocheilus rhinocerous
AAAAAAAAAAAAAAAAAAAAAAAATTTGAGCTGCTTGCTCAGTGTACTAAATTAAACTAATGTAGCATTTTTAATCATTTTGTTTTTGGATTAACTCACTGATAAATTAATTTAGATTTATTCAACCTGATTAAATGCATTTAACCCATTTAAATTTGATTTGTAAACTAGAAGTTTTCTTCATCATTTTGGATTTGGACTACTTTAACAAATTTTGTTTGTATTATCATATGCAAAAAAAAAAAAAAAAAAAAAAAATAGGGTCACCAATTCCTTGGTTTCAGCAGTATTTGGCCAGTGAACTAAAGTACCAGACAACTCTCTGGACTGCTGTCTCTGTGTAGCAATGTTTTCATAAGACAGAGCATTATAGTAAAAGTACAGTAAACCCTTCTTCTGTTTACCGAAAGGGCAAAAGCTGGTTATATTTGATAGAATTGGCACAGGGCCAGCTCTATGGTGGAACTAGCGTGCAATATTTACCATGCATGATTCTGAACCAATCATGCACATTTATTTTTTATTTATAACCTCGGAAATAAAGCCTAAATAAAACAAATATTTTAAATGTACATTTCAGTAAATGTTTTAAATGACCAGACGTCTGGTAAACAGTTTAAGCGTACAGAATAGGCTTAAAGCGAATAGAAACGGAGTCAGAACTAGCGAATCGATGCCCGTTTTAAATGACTCACTCTTTTGTGTCGGTTCTTTTCAACGAATCGATCGAATGGTCCGAATCGCTGGTCTGAATAATGTGAACATTATTCTGAATCGTTTGGAGCGTCGTTTCGCTGTGTGGACAGTACACAGTTGGCCTACACAGGGAACAAAAAGTGCGCTGCATAAGATATCTAACTACAATCCATCGAAACCATACTTGCGTACTATCGTTTTCCTGTGATGTAGATCTTAAACACCTGCCAGTGAATCCTGTGAAGGACTCTGAAGGTAAACATCCAGCACAAGTGGCAAAACAGTAACAGTAACACAAAAAGTACTATAACATTACCATAGCTTTTACTTGTACCATGGTAATCTTTGAAGTACATTAAAGTAACTATGTAGTTTTGTGTATTTTTGCGACTTAGGAAGTGGAATTTACTGTCGTGCTGTACACATGCATTTGTTGCTGCCATAAAGCAATCAGCCCTTTTCGCGGAATATCTGCTCACCAACTTGCAGACATGGAAAACAGAAGCCTTTTGCATTATCAGAAATCACCGTACCATTGGAATGATTTCAAAATATTTAAAGGTGAGCAACTTGCATTTACTTTAATAAGTGGCAGGTAAATATCGCATATGGAAACGATATGGTATATCTCCATCTGCTATAAATGTTACTTTGTGGGCACAGTAATTAATTTATTAATTCAAAAGTAATTAATGTGTTTTATTTGATTAATAACATTTATAATATTGGCAGCTGTAAAATGGTTTAATTTCCCTTTATTATATCTCCCCCCCCCATTTATTTATTAAGCTTTTTGTCTGGATTTGATCTGGTTTTGATGTGTTGAGCAAGCCCTTCATGTTAAATTCTAGTTGTTAATTGACTATTTATGCCAATGGCAAATAAGTGTGTTGTGGCATTGATGAATATAATTGTATAGATAGGTTGATCTCTACAGCAATGTGTTTTTGCTTGTTATTCAGTAAATATTCTACAAATGAAAATATCAGTATTTAGCATATAAGCGGGGCAAATGAAGGTGAAAATAAGCAAGATTTTTTGGGTCAGTCGGTTCTAGTGCATTAAGCATGTATCAGCCTGCCTTTCTACGCGTAATGTCTGGCATTTATTTTATGGTGTGAAGTCTGTCTGTCTGTGGAATAGACATTGACCCATTTCTTCACTCTCCACTCTCACATTTTGACTCTGAGTGTCTTTCTTTCTTTCTTTCTTTCTTTCTTTCGGATCAGGTGCATGTATATCAAAGCCAGCCAATTGTGTAAGTGCCAATTATGAGTCAAATGTTTGCTTGTATGTAAAGAAAAAGCACTACTACATGAACTGTGTATATTTGCATGCCTTAGATTCTAATGCATACCTTCACAAACTCTTTCTCAAACATGACAAAACTCCTCTTCAGTTTTTGTCAGTTTACCTAAAAATAAGCCAACATCACAGTATAGTTAATAGTAGAACTTCTTTGAATACTAATTTCAAGGTAAAGCATTTTTTGTGTGTTTGTGTGCGAAAAAAAGCTAGTTAATTCCCATTAAATTGATTAATTCCTATTTATACTTTTGAGTATATAGATTTCAGATGTTAAGGATTAATTTTTCAAAAGCATGTAGGTAAACATGTAATTTCCTAGTACAAATGTGACCACTGGTTGTTGTTAATGAACTGTTAAGCTATAAGTCATGTTTGCATGTATCGAAGGTAGGACTGTTCATTTAAGGTCCCCTATGAGATTCTGACATCACATTAGAGAGGGGACGCCTTCGCCATTGCTTGACACGTCTGTCAATATTCTCAAATGATTCATCTACAGTGTCATCCAAGTGTATTGATTTATACTGATGTGCGAAGCAATTTACCATCACAGTTTTTCTAGATCAGAATACATTTGACAATGGCACATTTCATTTGGTCATGCCTTTGTTTTGAAGTCATTCCCATATATTTAACGGCGTTATGTATGACTGGGTGTCACAGAGAATTTGTCTAAACTGCTAGTTAATTCTTCTGTGTGCAATTTCCTTTTATGTCAGTCTGGTTTTCACGGTGCATGTTGCACATCCAGAAGGTGTTTCTTTTTTTGTGAGTCTTTTCCACTGAGCAAGCTGCTCCAAGGCGGTCTGGAAGATGTTTCCGATGGACTGCAGCAGGAATGTGTGTATGTGATCGCCATATTCCGGCCATCCCATAGTGGGAAGGCAGACCGGGTTCTCAACCCTTCATTTGTTCATTCTGCAAAGACAGGATGTTTACAGACTTTGGAGCCAATTTTTGACAAAGTCGCCATAAATCAATTCATTTAGCCTTTTAAGTGGTGTGTGTATGCATGGCAGATGTGGGGATAAGTTCAGTCAATTAGAAAGTGCTGAGGCATGAGGCAACTTTTGCAACAATTACGCCTCCACAGTTCATCAAGGTTTCCATTGATTTATGGAGTTGCAAGTGTTGTTGTTGTTTCCAGCTTGTCTGTGAGGTCAGGGAAAGCCTGCTTTAGCAGTTTAGATACCTGTGTCTGATGTTGAATATAGATTTAATCTGCCTTTATTTGCATTAACTGCTTATTTGAGTCACTATTACATTCTCCTCACCACAGTTTCCTCAGGCGAAGCTGTAAAACTGTTTTCTGCTGTCTCAATTAACTGGCATATATTTTCGAGACTTGAATACTGAAACATGAGCGGCCTCATGTTGTACATCTGTATTGCACTTTCCTTTGCTGCAATAAATTTAGTCTGTAAAACAAACTGTTTACACTTGGTAAACATCTTTGTACACTGCTAAATAGTAGGGGTGTGTCATATTGACAAAAAATTATATCTTAATTTCTTTTCTGGGTAATTTTTTAGATAAAAAAAGTGGGGGGAGGAAAATAGTATACAAAAAAAAAACACTTAAACTGGCAGTAAGTGGCTGGCAAATCCGTGTCTTAATGATTTAACATTCAAATGATTTGTTCAAAATGATTAATTTATTATTGATTAATTTAGAAATGAAGCAAGTGACTGTTTTTATGAATGGATCATTGAATCATTGACTCAGATGATTTGTTCAAAAACAGGTTTATTCTGGAATAAAACACTGCAGTGTTGCTCTGAGATGCACACAATTTCTACTCCAGCTTTGTTTGGAACTTTTTTTCATTGACTGAACAGAAAAAAAGACAATATTGTGTCTAAAATGTAGCTCACTTAATATTAACTGCTTTTTTATGAATCGACCAGAATTTTAATTGCACTGCAATTCTGAATATAACGATCCACTTGAAATATCATGATTGTGCTTTTGGAAGCAACACAGTATTGTCTTTTGTGTATTTATTTATTTTATTTTATCACTAATATAAAAATAAGCAGTAATGCGCTGACATTGTTATTGATGTATGTAGTCAAAAAATCAGAGAAATCTTGTAATTGTGTTACCTGAGATAAATGTTGAAGGGGCCATGAACTGAGAAAACAAAATTCCTTTGATATTTTGACATATAAGAGGTCATTGTACTATAAAAACCTCCTGTAAGTTTCAGAACTCAAAACTTTCTCATTAGTTTAAAAACAGCTTATATTGAAGGCAGTCTGCCAAAATGGCAGGGTGTCTAATGTGCCACTCTATGATGTAATAGTGTGGCTAAACACCGCCTCCGCAGAAGAAGATCAGCGCTTGCTTCTACATCACTGCCTGTTTAGCCCCGCCCACCGATTCGCGCCTGTAGTGTAAATAATGAGAGAGGCGAACGCAGATCTACGCAGAAACCAAACTATAAAGATGCTCCGAAGAAAACAAGATGCTGTGCAGTCAGTGCCAGATTGTGGAAAAACAGTGTTTGCGTTCTCCTCCTTCTGATCCCAACATTAGGGAAGAGTGGATGAACTTTATTTTTAATGAAGTTCCAAACTGCGTCAGTAAGAAGATTAAAACTTTGGCACAATTCGATGCGGGATTTTCAGAAAGATTGAGATGATGCTGTGCTGACTATATTGGATCCGACAGTAAGTGTGAGTGACTGTTTTATTATGTGGTCACTACACTCTAAAAAATGCTGGGTTAAATACTGTGGCTGTGTTTGGAATTATTTTTGTTGTAGAAATAGCGCAAAAACAGGAAATATGGCATCTAAAATGTAAGTCTCTTAATTAACTTCTTGCTTATAGAACTGTTGTAAAACAAATCAATATCACATTTGTAATCATGGTAATTTTTTTGAGAAAAACGGCACTCTTCGTGTGAAATTAACTGTATGAAGTGGTAAAAATATATACATTTTCTGCCCCCATGTCTTGAATTTGT
>NW_015662163.1:180983-211257 GCF_001515625.1 Sinocyclocheilus rhinocerous
GAAATAGCGCAAAAACAGGAAATATGGCATCTAAAATGTAAGTCTCTTAATTAACTTCTTGCTTATAGAACTGTTGTAAAACAAATCAATATCACATTTGTAATCATGGTAATTTTTTTGAGAAAAACGGCACTCTTCGTGTGAAATTAACTATATGAAGTGGTAAAAATATATACATTTTCTGCCCCCATGTCTTGAATTTGTAATCATTCTAAATGCATTTAATAGACTGAATCATGCAGTGAAAGAATGCACTCGAAATGCACTTCACGTGATGTATGCGTGCGCTCTGTAAGGGTGTTTTGAATGGTTTTTGCAAAATATTCGATAATGTCAAATCGCACATCGTTAAAACAACAATTACGATATTATCGCAGACGATATATATCGCACACCCCTAGTGGTCACTATGCTTTGTCTGTTAATACAGATCGTTTGATATGTACGAAGTATTTGTGCATGTTTGACCTAAATCACAGCAGCGTCCATCTATGAGGAATGTTGCTGTCAAACATACACAAGTGTTAGCCAATCATTGCAGTGGGCGTCTACTTTCGAGTCTACAATCCGCCATGCCTATTTAAACAGAACATTCTGATGAGGGGGTCAAAAACAGGACAGAAAATAGCCTATTACTCGTAAATTGTGATGTTATTTTATGTAAAAATCTTGTTAACATTATAAGGGGACCTCAGAGAACAGTACAAAACAATAAAACAGGCAGTTCATGACCCCTTTAATACTTGGTGTAAATAGGACCTATGAATTTTTCATGCTAACACCATACACTTGTAACTTACATAGAGCTGAATTCATGCATTCATTTGTCAGGGGCTTAAATGGTTATTTTAAAGATATCAGAAGAAGTATGAAAAATGTCCAGCAGTTGCCTCTAATATTAGTCCAGACAGCAGTTTCCTGCAGGTCTTCCTAGCACAGCGAGTCCCTGTCATTTATTTTCAGGAGTGATAATGGCGCTAACAACAAACCTTCGTTGTGAAGAAGCTGGCGAAGCAAATGCCAAGCTAACGCAGTATTAGCCATTGACTCTTGAAAACTTGCTCTATATGATGACATTGTCTTGCTCTCTGCTATGTAGTTGCCATCCTGTCTGCTGAGCTTCTGCTCAGCGTGGCAAAATGATTGTGGAATTCCGCCGTCCTGGCGCATGCACTCTTCTGCTTCATTTCACACTCCCGTAACAGAAATGCAATGTCAACACCAGGATTCCACAGAGTCTAACAAATTAGATTGCAGGGCTAGAAACTAGGTGTAATGTGTTAATATAAATGATCAGCACTGAACCTGGACTAAGTTTTATGTGGGGGCAGGTGTGGTCATTACTATTAACTTGACAGAATTTGCTGTTAATATCAACTTTTTCAGTCACAGAATCAGACTTTTCTTGCAGAATGCAGCACATTCACATTATTAGTTCATTCCATTAATGAATTACATTTGTTTTTATCGTACAGAAGATCATAGGTCAAAATAGGAACAGCTATATCGATTTGTACTTTTTTGACTTCTTTTTTTGCATTCAAGTCATTTTAGCAGTAATCTGGAAATGCCACCGTACAGACTGTGAGTTCACTGCGCTGAACCGAGGACATTATTCCCATCTTAAGTATGTCTAACATTATTCCCCTCCACTGGCTGAAAGCACTCTGATAAATAAACATTGAAGCAATCCAAATTTATGCCGGTCTCCAAGCAACAAGAGTCATTGGAAATTAATACTCAACCCAACAGGATGAAATTGACAGTGTACTGTTTGCTCCCCTGAATGTAATTGGCAGCCTGAAGCTATTAAATTAAGCAGTCTGATGCTTGAACTGAGCTGTTTGAAGAAAAGCTTAATTTTTTTATTTCCATATTTCCTTGCCAGATGATAGTTAGTGGCCTCCTTTCCAGCAAACATGACTAAAGTAAGATTAACAGATCTTACCGGAGTGATGCTGACATACGATAGACACACTCATTTTGCCTCTCTCTTTGTCATGGTGAGAATTTTCTTTTGACTTTGGAATTGATTTTAAACTGCACTAATGATTTTTTGGACTAATGAGTCCTTTGTGCATTTTTACTTTTTCATTAAGACATCTTTTTTTTGTTTTGGTAACTGTTTTCCCTCAACAAGACAGTTGACTTTCCCCCAAAATGTTGGTGATTTTAGGTTTTCTGTCCATGTGGTGACATTTGGTCCCTATTATGTAGGCAAAACCTAACCGACTACCCCTACACACACAATTACACACTTCCATGATTAGTGTGTTTCCAAACACTCATTGAGCTGTGTATGAACTATATGGATTATTAAAATCCATTACACATGAACCATTTGCTTTGCTTTCAATATTTTGTGGATGCAGTGTTGGTTGATACAGAATTATTATCTATATGGTGTTGCTAAAGTCTGCAAATCTATTGATACTTCCGAATTTTGTGAAAATATGTCAAATTGTTCAGGCTCATACTGAACTCGCTTTCATTTAGGTTGCAAATGAACACATTCCACATTGTTAAAACTTAAACAGCCAAATGTTTTTCCCATAATATATCACCATACCCTGAAATATCACCCAGAAATGGGATTTCCGTTGGCTTGCTAGAGAGAAGATTAGGACTTTGTCTTTGTCCTTAAATTTCACCAGAGCAATAATTAGCTTCATCTCAGCAACTTGATTAGAGCAGTGTGGGCTGCCCTGCCATACTTATCTCTCTCATCTCGCAAAGGTTGCCAGGCAACTGCAGCAGAACATCATGACAAATGTTTACTGCAACAAAACTTACCAGATGAGTAATTTTTCACCCTCATCAAATAGTAGGTGAAAGACAGTACTTTCAGACAATTTAGCTGTAAACCGCAGCTTGCGAAAGCGATCTCTTTGTGAAAAATTGTCAGCGTTAGGTATGACAAACTTTATTTGAGAGAAATGGATGCTAACCACCGACAATAACCATTTGACTTTCAAATTCTATATTGCTCCATGTAATTAGGCTTTTATGGCTTCTGTATAAAACCCAGGGTGTATAAAATTGCATGCCGATTACAAATGGCAGATTTTTTTTCAGATTTATAAAAAGGTACATATGGCAGAATAGTAGGAGTCTGTGTGTACATGCATGAGCTTTTTTTATTACGCATCTACACACATTTAGTATAGCCTTCTAGAAACTAGGAAAATAGTAGTGTTGTGTTCGATACATCGATACGATGATGTATCGTCACAGAGATTTGACAATACGAGTATCGATACAGCTGTCCCTGTATCGATATTGTGGCACGTGGGCAGCAGTGGACCGTGCTTAATTTGAATACAAGAACAACATTTAAAATTGAGCAGAAAGGTTTCTAAAAAATAATGAATAGAGCATAATATATGGCTATAACAAGGTTTAATCTGGCCGCAGAGGAACACAACTGGGATGCCTGATATAAAGAGACGTAAACCCCGAAACAGAGCTTCCCACTTGCGCAATACGGAAATATCTGCTAAATGTGTTACTTATCTTTGTCAACCTGGCAACCATGTGCACGCGCGCTCTCTCGCCACTGTGGATAAAAGCGCATGCTTTCTGAAAACACCGGTTTTAGTTTGCAGTTTAGCGATCTCCACTTCAATATTCTATTTTCAGAAAAGTGTAATTCATCAAGTGTTCATATGAGAGAGAGAGAGAGAGGGGGGGCTGTGTATGTATGAATTACCACCGTTTTGCCGCGTTTCTCTATTAACAGTCTCTATTAATTCCTTTAGAAACAATATTGTTACCAGGTCCTTGTTGAGAAAGATAATGTAGCTCTTGAGCGATTAAGCTATTTAGTTGATAAAAGAGGTGAAATTCAGTGCAGTCCTGTATCATGATATGTATCGTATCGTGGCCTCTGTATCGTGATATGTATCGTATCGTGACTTTGCTGGTGATACACAGCCCTAGAAAATAGACTGTAAATGTTACCTGTGTCTGTAAGATATTACACTGCATGTTTATAATCCGTACAAATATTTAAGCATCTTTGAAAAAATATAAGTTTACCTGAGAAGAAGAATTGTTTGAGATTGATTGAGTTTTCATTGAATGTATCTTTAAAATTATTATTATAATACTATATTATTTTCACCACAGTGGCCAATTTTAGGGATAAACTTCATGAGTTTAGCTTTTCAGGTAAATTGATATTTTTTGGATTTTTTAAAAATGTCACTCTTTTTTTTTTTTCCAGTGTGACAAATTGCAGGTTTGGAATAGGTCTTCAATTACACAGCTAACCTGTTCTTGCAACATACTGTGAAAAATCTTGTAATGCTCAACAGTTTTCTACAACATTATTCTTGCTTGCCCATAAGACAAAAGTGCATGCTTTGCATCTCTGCAGGAAAGAGAAACAACCAAACGAGGCTGATATGAACTCCTCCAGGCCACTGCCGGACTCAGCAGGGGGATCGAGACCTTGTAAGAACCAAGGTCACAAAAGCAAAACAATCCCTAATCAACCACCCTTCTTTGTAAGTCTGCAATGCTCGGTGTATGAAGAATGGGCTTTATTCATTTCAACGCCCCCCTTTCTGGCTCCAGAATTCCTGGCTGACATTCCCTCAATCTTCCAGCTCCAACAGACCTCAAAAGGAACTATTTTTCCTCCCTCGTGGAGTCTGGCCCAAGGGCATCGCCGTCCCGTATAGCCTGGAGTTCCTGCACCCTTTTGGCCTAAAGATGCTGTGTCTTTAAAACAAAGGACTCTAACAGCTGTCTATATCTGGAGTGGGGAATGAGGGCGAAAAAGAGAGAGGGAGGGGGTACTGCTGCTGCTGCTGACTTTGTTTTTTTCCCCTTGCCTTTCCAGCCTGGAATGCCCTTGTGACAACTGCGTATCAGTATCCAAAGTGCTGCAGAACCGCAGTGTTTTCACAGCCCTGCGAACTCATTCCGACTGTGTTTTTTGTGAACCTAGCTCTTGTTAGAAAATCCACATTCCTCCGTTACGGCGGCACTCCTCCGTGCCGTTGCTCCCGTGTTGCCATGGCTTGGAATTAGGACGAAAAGCATGGTGTACACAAACACAGGCTGGCAGGCCATGTGATGTTGACCACCTTTGGACCCAGTGGAGACTGGCTGTCTTATGATGACGGGCCAAAGGTCTCTCCTACGCCACACACACACACACACACACACACACACACACACACACACACACTCTAGTTGGGCTCTAGACTTTCTATGTGAGTGCATATAATATGCATTTCCCTCTAAAAAAGTTCCTACCGCTCAGCACGGTTGCAAGGACGACTGTCAGTTAAAAAAATAGTTCACCCAGAAATTAAAATTCTGTTTCATTTAATCAACTGTATGTTATTACAAACCTGTACAACTTTATTTAGTATTTATATATTTTAAAATATGTCTGTGTTACTTGGTCCATCCAGTCAAAATCAGTTGGGACAGAATTTACATTTTTGCGCGAACTATGCCTTTAAAATGTGAAGTATCAAAAACCTTTTAATTTTACACATCCTAGAGCCTTGTAATTTTACAGTCACTAAACAGATATGAGTGGATTAGCCAAAACATGATACGCTAGTATGTAGGGAGAATCTGAATCTGAATAACCGAATAGAATGAAGATGTCCCAGTTTAAACTGTACAGCTGTTTAATAAAACATAGGCTGCTGATAGACTGCTGGCACTTTTTTAAAGATTCATTTGGGGACTTAAGATATGCAAAATATGTCCTACTGTTACATCCTGTCTGTTCAGAATAGGGAAGTAGAAGAGGTGTTAACATCTCTATATAGCAACTTAATGCTGAGTCTCCAAGCTGGCAATGGAGTAATGGAGAGAGATTTCCAGCTGTACTGTTGTGTTGCTTAAGCATTTTATTTGCTCTTCATTGCAGGATTAGATTTAACTACACAATTTAAGCACTGAAATGGAGGATTTATCAAGTCAGAATGCATTTGGTTATCCATATTACCCGTTTTCACTGACAAAGCTGAAAGACCTACATAGTTGGTCACTGCTGCCTTATATACATATACGTATATGTATAATAATGTGTGTATATGCATGCATATGTAGATTCTATTATTATATTACAACCCTCTACGGACACCATGGCAATTGAATCGCCATTGGCTAGTAAATTTTTTTGTTTACTTTCCATATAACCATGAACTTAGGACTGGTGCTGGTGCTTTTTTTGGTCATTCAGTTTTCCTGTAAAAAATTGCACAAAAAAAAAAACTAACAATAATACTGATAAGATATTATTATTATTATATGAATTCTACTAATAAGAACAATATAAAGTGCACCAAGGATTAACAAGCTTCTGGATTCATGAATATTAATCAGGTTGTGTGTGTTTGCTCAAACTGATTTGCTGAAATCTAAACAGGGACGATAGTAGGTGAGCACCAGCCAATGAGATTGTCGTTTGCGCATTAGTTCCGCCCACTACAGGAAAACCCGTCAGTTCTTAAAAGCTGAAGAATTCCAAAGGAACTCCGTTATTTTGACAGGAAAATAAAACAAAGAATATCGTTTACATGTATCACATCAATTCTGCATGTTATGTAAGTCGCATATGCGAGTGATTTACTCGCAATGTAGAGGGTTGTATTATATACTACAGAAGTTCTCTGATCTTTTATAATGTGATATAAAATGTCTCACATTAAAAACAGCTTTAAACTATTTAATCACTATCAAGTCAAACATAATGTTAACCATAAAGACATCTTGGTCCCTCTAGTTGGCTGGGATTCAAATTGACTTTATGTTCAGAGTCACTATAGTGTCTAGAATGATAAAGTTGTAGTATCCTCCTTCAGTGTCAGACTCTGATTTAGAAGTGGTCTGTCAGTGACAGACATAGAGCTGTTTCAGCTTCAGTAAATCTCTGATTAAAGAACAAATGGATTCATTCATCCATGCTGCAGCAGCTGTATGCTGTACTTTTGTTGCTTCCAGACCAAGAAAAAAGAACACAAGAAAATTAAATTGAGATCTAAAAAAACTAATTTTGTTATGTGGAGGTCATAAGAAAATCAAGTCGTGAGTTTGAGAAAACAGCTGTTGTTATTTTAAAAAGATAGTTCACTCATTAATAAAAATTCTGTTAAGATGTACGCACACATAATAGTTTTTTCCTCATACAATCCAATGCTATGGACAAAAGTAAATAGTAAAAGGAAGAAGTCGTCATACAGATTTGGAATGACATGGGGGTGAATATTAAGACAAGGGCAAATTAAGACAAGATCATGACAAAGCAAGAAAAAATGCATGATATCTTAGGGGTTTTTTCACTCAGAAAACGTTTTTCCATTCCACTTTTCCATAGTTTTTCAATTTAAACATGCTAGACAAACACTCTTATGCAGGATCTTGTTGTGTTCTAAAGATGCAGTGCTGAAATTAAAATAAGTTCAGTTTTTGAAAAAATGTGTCTCGAGACATTGCGTTTTTCCCACATTCTACTGCCTGTGTCTCGCATTTTTCAAAGAAAAAAAAACATTCTGTGTGGATGGCCCTATAGGGCTTCCATATGGCAGTGATTGGAAGCCACATTTCTCCAAATCACCTATTTTGAAAATTTCATTTAAAGGAACAGGTTCTTTTTCTAAAGGAAAAAAACGTCTCAGGTTACGTATGTAACCATGGTTCCTCGAGGGAACGAGACGCTGCGTCGGAGGACCCCCAACTATTCGGAAGGCCAAAAAGGAAATAAATCATACAGAAAGGTTACAGCTCCCCGTGTTTAGTGAACCAACCTTCCATGCTTCTGCTTCATTATTGGAGATGTAACTAATGGTTCTGATCCATACTGTACTTGTCCATTTTAAACTGCCCAACCTGTAAAGGAATTTAAAATTTACCTAACAAGCTTGCAAACTATATATATTTACATATATTTGTATTTTTTGTTACGACCCACAAAGCCGCTTTTATAATATATGCTTATACAAGATCTCTTAATCTCTTTCTATCACTCTTCCACATATTCTCTCTCTCTGTATCTCAGTAGGAAAGTAATATATTCCAAATAATCTAGGCTAAGTAAGAATAAGCTTTATTAGCTTTCATTAAGCCTCCTTGCCCACTGAAGAGCCATATAAATAGTTATTTCCTTTTCCTGATAACATTGACTTATTATGACTCGATCCGAAGCAAGGACACACTGCAGGCTCTCTGTGACATGAGACTTCTCATAATGGCTCACAAATTGGACGAAAATAAATTAGAATGCGCATGAATATCAAGGGCACATTTGGTGAGGAAAGGGGTCAATTAGTTTTAATGTGTGATGGTTAAAAGCAGTGGTTCACAAAAAGTTTACCATATCTTTTTTATGTTAAAGTTTCTGCATTCAATCCATCTCAATGGTATGTTCAACCTGGTCTTATGAAAAATCATAATAATTTATATGAGATGACAAAACCAAGTTGGGTTGTACAAAAACTACCACCCTAACCCAAACATGGCTGTATGAATGTTCCCATTACAATCAAGTTGTTATGTTATGTGATTTTACCATCTTGTACAAAATATTACAAGCTCCATTAGAGAGTGTTGGGTATTTTCGCACAGATTCATCTGTCACTTGGTAGAACCTAACCAAATGTGGTTGATGCCAGCATGGACAGGTTGTGCATACATACAGGTTCCCATGATTCCTGATGGTTTGTGCTGACCACAAAGTGTTTTGTTTGCTGGTGAGAACATGAAACCAATAAATTCAAAAGACCAAAATTTGACAATTGTCTTTTTCATTGTAAGTTCACAAGGTTTGCATGTTGCAGTTGCATTTCATTGTAATATTAATAATTGCAATATTAATTTAGCGTTTTTGTAGCTGTGTTAGGTAGCCACAGAGGAGCACTTATGAATGGTAAACAGAATGCAGAGGAAAGCAGTATGACTGACAATATATTATAACGCAAGAGCTTGCCAACCTGTTTCTGACCTCTCTGTGCCTGGCAGATGGTATTCATTCTTAAAAATGGATTTGCAGTACAACCTCCCCCTCCTCCCTAAGGGTACATGACTGGACAACAAAATCTTTATTGGGAATTCTGCTCAAAAGTTGTGCCATGGAGCTCATCACAGTGTGAAAGTATGTTGTTGTTTGTGTGATTTGTTTTCTGAATGATACACAGACAGCCTGTTCTACTGCACTATGTTCAGAGAATAGATGGTTATGTAAAGGGGTCACATTCACAACATTGATTCTGCCTGTAATGCTGTAAACACTACATGTGAAACACTGGACCAGAGTACAAAAATCTGAAGCTTTATAGTCTTAATATTTATATGTTGGCTAAAACGTTAATTCTCTTCTGAGTTCTAGGGCTACAAAATGAGCAGCTCAGTTGCAATTAATACTAACTAACCTTATTTACTGAAGTACTGTTAATTGTTGAGAGACTTGACAAATAAAGTGTGATTGAGCTCAGAATTATAGTGGTAACTCAAGGGTTCTCAAGATCTCTTTTTTTATGTCACACCTACCTTTAACTGTAGATTTGATAGCATAAGCCTGAACATTTTAATTAATCATGTTTGTATAAGCGGCAAAACAACTCATGACTCAATGCATCTTTCCCCATAAACCAATTAACTAAAAGCTCAACTAATTAAGTTTCATAATATTGAAATGAGACATGAATACATGATGCGCAATAAGTGGCTTTGTTAATTGGGCATTGTTCTGGTTTTCTTTGTTTGGATAATTTCTTGGCTCTTTTGCTGCTAAACGAATTTATTTGCCTCACAGGACTGTGCAGTTCCTTTTGATTTGATTGTTAGATTGTAAGACTTGTTTCATGCCATGGACAAATAATTAAGAACATCTTTTCTGCTTCCAATTAATATGTGTCTGTTGTTTCTTTCATGGAATAATACAAAACTATGGCTTTGGAGAACGTATTTTTTAATATGTAAGTAGTATGACATATTTAAAAGAATAATATTAATTGTTTGAGTATTCAGATCAGTCTGTCATAGCAACAGTGGCTACTGTATGACAGTGTGTTTGGGGAGGGAATATTTGTTTGACCAGTTATCACTGGTCCAGGAAACCTGTTTGGAAATCATCACTATTTTTGCAGTTCCATGATGCTAGTGGTGCAGAAATCACACTTCACTATTAAATAGTACATGAAGAATCTACAAGCTACATGGACTGTTATACCCTCAGATTTTGTTTTAAGATGCAAGGCTAAATGTGCGTTTTCATGAATGGCAGGAATTTTTGCATTTAGATGTACAACAAAATTTTGATAGCTAGGGAGGGACGATATACCAGTGCTGTTGCCAGTATTAGTGATTTGTTTTTGTAGTTATTTATCAGTATAATCAATATTCCATATTTAAGGCAAGGAATATGGGTTAAAATAACTAACAGGTATCTACTTCCTAAGTTGATTGCAAACATTTATTGTATTATGGTTTTACTGAAATGTTATGTTTAAACATGCAAATTAGGAATGATCTAATTAATTAGATAAAATGTCTTTTAAAAATATGTATTTCTATTGAAATCTACAGACGCAAATAGATAAAGTGCAATAAAATAAACTCTTAAAAGTGTATTTTGGATCCTCTAACTTTTTTTTTATGAGGCTAGAGAAAAAGCGAGAGGAAAAACACAAGTGCCAAGAGCATCTTTATGCTTTTGAAAGGGGGGAAGCAGAGGAATGGGGGTAGGGAGGGAAACAGCACATTTGCAGCTTCACCTACCTGGAAGGAAAGGAACAGGCTTGTGTAAAGTGTGAAAGACAGTTGAAATAGGCTTAGAGGAGCAATGTACTACTCTGCCGCAACATATGGCTGTAAAAAAGTGCAAACTCATAAAGGGTAAACCACATGTCTAGAATAAAGATTGCAAATAAAAATTCACAGTAAGCCGTTTTCTATTCCCGTACACAGAGAAGTATGCAATTCATCTGTATTATCAGTTTCAGAGGGAGTTATTGTCAAAATATACTTGAAAATTACAATGCTAAGCACATTTCTGGATTAAAGTAAACTTGTGGATATATAACCGTAGGGTTGTAATATCACAAAAACTTACATTGTTTTATTTACAACTTTGAAAAATCTTATATCTTACAAAAAAACTATTACTTCAGTCTTTCTACTTAAAAATGTCATGTTTAATTGAATATATTACTTTAATTGAAATTTACTAGCAGTTTCTGAGTTGTTTCTCCACCATTTTTTCAGTGTAGTGGAAGGGAAAAACATGAGAAATGATTGCATTCATGTTTGCAGTTCTTTAGAAAGAGTGTCACATAAAGGTTTGGAAAGACTGAAAAAGTCGAATTAGTCATCCATAAATGCTCCAGATCTCTTATCTTTGCTATAAGCCTACTCCCCCTCTTTTTGCAGGCGTCCACTTCAAAACTTCTGTTAAATGTGTGTAGTTGAAGTAGCATATGCACTTTGCTCTTGTTCTTAACCAAATCTAGTTGGATTGTGAAACTTGGCAGGGAATCTAGAAGGTGGCTCATCACAATATGTGTTGCAAATGTTCAAACCTGGCATTTAGCTCTGTCAGCAGGAAGACGCTGGATCAGGTTACAACCTTTGAAAAGCAAGGAGGGAAAAGAAAACTGCTCCCCTCCCCCCATTCTGCAGACAGGGCTATTTGTAGCAGGAGCTTCCAAACAATGTCAGCGCGATCACACCATGCAGCAAAAGACACTGACAAATTTCATGCCTGGTTAGACTCCCCTTGTTTGTAACTATCCCCCTCATCCTCCCCTTCTTTTTTGTAGGTGTTGTTGCATTTGCTGATGTCATTCCTTAAGATGGCATCTAAGCAGGGGCGATTCTGGGATTTTTTTAATGGGGTGGCACAGGGGGGGACCAAGAACCAGTCAGGGGGGGCCCATGGGAAAAGTCATGTGTCCCACTACCAACACAAAGTGGAATGACATAAAAATGGCACTGGACAAGTGCCTGGACAACGCATCTCTCTTTTTATAAATAAAAACCATGGAACAGACAATAATCGTTCTCAACTTCTTTTATTGTCCAAACAGACAGTGTGTGTGTTCTGTCTTAGAAGAGTTGTATTCTGCGGTTTTTGTGCTGGCTAAACAATCGAACAAACTCATCCATGTCTTATTAAAACCCCACTTTTCAGCGTTTACCACGTTACTGCAGACTGTTTTGGAAAGTGATTGTGCCTTTAATCTTTGAAACAACAGGAAGAAACGTAACATAACGATTTATATTTTAAGCGATGCTGGTGCATCTCGACTGAATAACACAACTAAGCACAAACTCCAAGGAGCTTTCAACATACATTAATGTATTTCAATATATATATACAGTGGGTACGGAAAGTATTCAGACCCCCTTAAATTTTTCACTCTTTGTTATATTGCAGCCATTTGCTAAAGTCATTTAAGTTAATTTTTTTTCCTCATTAATGTACACACAGCACCCTATATTGACAGAAAAAAAAAGAATTATAGAAATCTTATACAGTACAGTTTGTCGATCTAAAATGGTAATTAATAATAAAATGCTAAAAATGTGCATTAACAGCTGTCATCCATGTCGGTATGCAAATGCGCTGTCAGAACTTCTTTATACAGCACATTTTTTTTATTTTGGTCACGCATGCGGACCTGCGGACCACTTATGTGCACCTCTGTATATATATATATATGCTGGTAAAATAAGTATTGAACACGTCACCATTTTTCTCAGTAAATATATTTCTAAATGTGCTGGTGACTTGAAATTTTCACCAGATGTGGTTAACAACCCAAGTAATCCATACATACAAAGAAAACAAAACAAATAAGTTCAGCAATTAAGTTATGTGTAATAAAATGGAACAGCCGTTAATGATCTGTCCTTTATGAACACAGACAATTTTTTTTCTGTAACTAACCGAATAATAATATTTTGGTCAACTAAGCCTTTTCTCGTTAACTAACGTTTAGTCGACTATTGAGGGGGGGGGGCAGCTCTAGTCATTTAAAAGTTCAGCATCACCTGTATGTCTCTAAAGGTTTTCAAGAAACCTTGTAGCGAACAGTGATTCATTTATATGCATCTCATACTTAAATACTTTTCAGCATTGATTAGGAAAAGAAACTCATTTTTGGGCATGATTTTCAGTGTTATTGATGGCTTAGTCAATCCCCAAGCAGCACTCTGATTCCAAACCAAATTTGTTTTCCATGGTGACAAGACAGTATAAAACAAGACAGTAGTCTAGTCCTCATTGAACTGCAAGCAATGACCAAAGCGTTTGAGAGGAACCCGGGAGCAACGTGACGGTCAGCCATCTGTCTTTGAAATTTTAGAGGCAGCCGTCACCTCAGTCCAGAGTAGATCAAGAAGCTGCAGTCTGCAGTCTGAGCAATGGTGATGGCAGCGAAGGCTGCAGCCCTGGGCAATTAGAGTCTGGGTGAAATATTTGCTCACTGTCAGGGAGGAGAGAGAGACAGAGAGAGACTCCCTGGGAGGTGGAGAAGGAGGGGAGCTGATGCACCCGGGGGATTCGCACTCAGGAGCACAGGAGCTGCTCATGAGCTTCATTCGATATGGAAGGTTGTGCAAGGCCCTTTATCTCAGCTCTTTTTTTCTGTAAGCACAGAGGATGGCAGGGGGCACTGCTTTAGAGAGTTTGCTCTTTACACTGCCAAGGAATTAACCTTCAAAACACCACTGTTATATCCTGGAGAGGTTAGCGCTCTGCCTTCAAAGCGCCACTGTAAAGTAGCAAAAATATTTGCACCACAGAGATGAGGTTTTGAAATAACCTTTAACCCTTTAGAACCTAAAGCTAAAATAGGCCGTTTTCACTCATTTTGGTTTTCTTTGGTTTTGGTGAAGTTATTTAATCTCAAGATGTAATTTGTACAGTTGGCCTGTTGTTCCTTTTGTTGTTGCTGTGCTTTTTACACTATAATTTGTGTCTTCTACTGCCCTCTGGACTTTTCCTGGTTATATTTTTCATCTCATGTTGGGCTTGTGTGGAGGAGTGTTAGGAACAGCAATAGAGTCTGAAGTTTCTGTCATGAAGTTGACAGCTTGGTTGGACAGGCTTCTGCTGACACACCAAACTCTATGACAAGCACAGCATCTGCACTTCTATTGATATTTAGTGTTTTATTGCCTGTGGAGGAAAATAGTTATTACATCGTTTGTGGATAATTTGTATACACTGGACGCATGGATTCTTCCAGCTGTGGCTCAGTGATGGAGTGTGTGTGTGTGTATGTTTAAAAGTGAGTTATGTTCAAATTAAAGAATAAAAATGTTGAAGTTTTAAAACCTGTAAATCTGAAGCTTTTGCATGGGGATTAACCATTTATTGTCATTTCTCTTCTTCATTTTCCTCATAATTTTATATGAGTTATTAGGCTTAAAGTTAGTGGTGCACAATATATTGGTGCCATGTCATTTTTTTTCTCTTTTAAAATTTATTGGTATCAGTTGTCATTGGTTATTGTTTGTGCTCACCTTAATGTTCACCTTAAAAAAAAAAAACAATTTAATAAAAATGTTAAGTGTAATCTTTCATGCTGTACATTATAATGTTGTGATGCCTAAATTCACTTTCATCTTTATTCATCTGCAATAATAAAAATGAATAAAATCAAATATAAAAAAACACAAAAACTAATAAAAATGACAAAAACCTAAATTCTATGTAAAAAAAAACTGCTAGTAATATAAAAAATATTAACAAATACTATGACTGTATAAAAACAATAATTAAAATAACACTGAGACAGATAAATACAACTGTCCAAGTACAGTGGTCCGAGGATTGATAACTTGCAGCAAGGGAGGTGGTCTAGTTATTTGAAGTTGAACTACTAAAATTATTAAAACTTGTAATAAAAATGAATAAAATCAAATATAAAAAAACACAAAAACTAATAAAAATGACAAAAACCTAAATTCTATGTAAAAAAAACCTGCTAGTAATATAAAAAATATTAACAAATACTATGACTGTATAAAAACAATAATTAAAATAACACTGAGACAGATAAATACAACTGTCCAAGTACAGTGGTCCGAGGATTGATAACTTGCAGCAAGGGAGGTGGTCTAGTTATTTGAAGCTTAATCCTAAACGGGGCCATAACAATGCACTCCAACTACACAAAACGTAAATTGGTCTTGTTTTCCAGAATTATTTTTCTCCCATGGTGTAACAAAATGGCAAACACCTTGATTAGGGGAGGGAGTATTTCAAGTGCATTACTAATTATGGATAAATCACTTAACTGCAAAGGCATAGACTGAAGGACAAACCTGATTGTTTCAGTACAACATTTGCAGGCGCACCCCAGGAGCATAAACAACATGTCGATTTGAATTAATATAGTTGTCAGTTATCTGCTGTATAAGCATAATGACAGCGCTAATGAATTGTATAACGCCTTAAAATAAAGCCTTTGAATGTAATCATCTTTAATGATGCAAAATCTTCTTATGTTGTTAAGATGACTTTTTAATGGCTCTTTTTGGTGATTCACTGTGTAATGGACCAATGCTCAATCCATGTAGTCAAAAGGCAACGTATAAAGTAATGGACAAACAAAGAAGAAATAATGATCTCCTAAGCTGAAATGGAAGACAAAACCTTTATTCTTCTTGACAAACACAACTGGCCACAAATGTAGGTCAATCCACATCACTGCAGCTCATCTCAACGGAGGCTGCTCACGCTGTATTACTAGGAAAAGCAAACACTAAAAGAGAATGTGATCATCTGAAGTCATGGTTGAACAAACACTGAAAACTAATCCAGTATGTATTGTCTGTTGAAGTGAGTGATGCAGTACAAAAGGAAATGCATTTATGGATGTTTTCGCATCACATGGGCAAGATGTATGTTGTATGGATATCAACCTATAGCAGAATCATATCCGTGTTAATATTCAGTACAACAGCGTGATTGTATAGTGTATGTATATACACAAACTAAATAAATATAAATATATATATTTCAAGCTATTTCCAAAACCGTTTTTATTTCGTCCATAGCTTGACAAAAATAGCACGCCATGCCTTGTTACAGCACGCCTCGAGTACCTCATTGCTTTTATAAAACATTATTCCGTCCTCACTTCGGAAACTGGGCTTCCACACAGACATGCGCACACGTCAACATATGAAGAGTTCATTTGAAAAAACTGATTTTTTTTCAGAAATCACGTTTTTTTTTGTGGCGCATTCCAAGTAATATCAATCAAACTGCAGTTGGGTTGTTTTGATTATGTAATAATAACTTAAACAAATAAAGGCAATTTACAAAATTAAAGTTCATTGAAAGTATGTTTTTTTTTTACATATTAAAAGTTTGTTTTATAGCAAAAGCAGATAACTCCAACAGTCGTTTTTTGACAAAAGCAGATAACTCCACATTTCATGTTTTAGAGTTAAAAAAAATGGGATTTCCGCCTATGCATCCTCGATCACTTTTAGTCAGCTTTGATGAAACTCCTCTCAGCTAGCACGTCTTTTCAAAGTGAAAGTAGCCTTGTCACCTGACCTGAATACAGTGCGCTGATTCGCTAAAATTGACTTATCGGCTTCTGTTAAAAAACAACAAGGGCGCTTGTCGGCTTCTGCAGTAAAACGTGAACTCGCGATGCCTTGAAAGTGGACAAAACTGGCTTTTTTGACAAAACGTGTTTAGGGTTCAGCTCATTTTTTTAAAGTGGCGTTTATCGGTTTTTGCAAATGAACTCTTCATATCTCCCATATGAGAAGAGTTTCTTTGACAGCAGGAAGGGCATGGTCTCAAAAGTAAAGATGAATGATGCAACACAACGCCAGCAGGGGTCACGCATTCTTCATTAAAGAATAAGTCCACTTCCAGAATAAAAATTTCCTGATAATTTACTCACCCCCATGTCATCCAAGATGTTCATGTCTTTCTTTCTAGCTGCATTGAAACTGCATTTTTGACCTTGAAATCATTGGCCACCATTGAAGTACACTATATGGAAAAAATCCTGGTGTGTTTTCCTCAAAAAACTTAATTTCTTTGCAACTGAAGAAAGACAGACATGAACATCTTGGATGACATGGGTGTGAGTACATTATCAGGAAAGTTTTATTCTGGAAGTGGATTTATCTTTTAAATCAGTGGTCACCAACCTTTTTAGGCCCAAGATCCCTGACCTCGGCCTTTATGAAAGACAAGATCTACCTATTGAAGAATTGATAGAAATTAATAACAAACAGTTAATTTAGCTGAAATACATAATACACGGAACAGTTTAGATGCCATATTATTGATTACGTTGCTAATGGTGGTTGCTAAGGGTGTTGCACTGTGATACACAGTACCGTTGGGTGATGCGGTCATAGCTGTGCTTTATCGTGGAACTAACCGTTTTATATAATATAATATAATATAATATAATATAATATAATAATATTTGTTGCTTACTGTCCTATTTAGTTCCTTCACTTGGTCTGTAAGCTCATTTGTTAGCATTTTCTTGCATATAATGTGTGAATATGAGTTTTCTTGCTGCTATCCATGTCAGTAGCAGGCACAGGGAGGCTGGGAGATGCCTTTAACACCACGCTTCACTGGGCCCAACCAAAATAGTCCAGACTAAAGTTAGCTCAGCATAGCATGGCGCAGTGCTAGATGGCACTCCACTTTGAATTCACTAACACTTGAATCTCACACTTAACTCTTGTAGTAGCTTGAATGAGGACAGTTTTGCTCACTCTCTCTCTCTCTGTAGATGAATTATTCATGAAACATATTTCCATGTAGAACATTATCACCCTGAAACAGTTTGGCTATAATACTTGTGTAACAAAAAACAACTTTTCTAAGTTCTGGGGCTAATTTCTAATTTACATTGAAATATGGTGTGTGGTTGGCCTTTTTGTAGACATGGTGGAAGAACTCCAGGAACTTTCTTTTCCCCAGGAAAGTCATAAAACCTTGAGTCTAAGCTCTGTTTATGCATATTTACTTGTTAGCCATTCTGCTGTCCTAATTCCAGCGCATTTATAACACAGAGTATCTTCTAGAAGTAAGCCTGAAGTTAGTGCAGATGGGCAGCTGTGGTTATTCCCATGTTATCTGCCTCAGCTCTTGTGAACTTGTTCGTGGAGCCAGTGCTCAAACTGATTCATATCTAATGGGGGTCTCCTTATGGGAGGTGAAATTGTGCATGATGCCCAGAAATGAAAAGGAATATCCTGTTGGTGGAGTGGCATAACTCCCACTGTCAGAGTAAGATGTCCTGTGTTCAATTATCAGTTTCTTTTTTGTATTGATGTATATTTTTGTTCACAATTAAAGCAGTGTTGTAATGTACTGTGTATTATACATTATCTTGGCTAGTATCTGTTTGGAACAGCATTATTATTAAAACATGTTTTTTATTTTTATTTTTTATTTTTTTTTAACAATAAAATGTGTGAATAAATGGGTTTTCGAAACTGGATTTTCCAAAAAAATCAGGTTATTTTACAAGTTAGGCATCAAATAGATTGTCATATTATAGGTATAATATTAATAGTACGCTCAGCAGTAGTATGCTTCTTGGATGCTTTCCTCTGCTATCATTATCAGGAGATATTTTTGTAATGTTTTTGAAAGAAGTTTCTTATGCTGACCAAGGCTGCATTTATTTGATAAAAAATATAGTGAAAACAGTAATATTGATTGTGATGACAAAGCTGAATTTTCAGTAGTAATTACACCAGTCTTCAGTGTCACATGATCCTTCAGAAATCATTCTAATTTTGTTGTACTGCTTGATATTTTTATGGAAACCGTGATACATTTTTCAGGACTCTTTGTAGAATAGGAAGAGAACAGCATGCAAAGAACAGCATTTATTTGAAATATAAATGTATTTTGTAACAGTGTAAAAGTCTTTACTGTCACTTTTGATCAATTTAATGTGTCCTTGCTGAATAGAAGTAAAAATGTCTTTAAAGAAAATCGTACTAATCTCAAACTTCTGAACGGTAGTGTATTTTGACCAATAATTTGTCAATATTTATCTTTTTAACATACAATTGATCTATATTCAGTTTTGATTTTAACTAAAAAAGATTAAATAAATAAAAGTAAAAAAATCTGAAAACTGTTTTGCACTTCATTTATTATAGAAATTTTAAGCTATTTTTCAAAATTTGAGTTTAATTTTTGGGATTTTGCACAGCAAGGAAATCAGATGTTATGGATGATATGGCACAATTGTGTAATAAAACTGTGAAACTATGAATAGCTGACTGAAACCATGAGTATTTCACAATGTAAATTCTGTCTGCTCAGAATGAAAGATGCCTGCTGTTCTCCAGATCATAGTTTGTCAAAGCTCACAAAGCTCAAAGAAGCATCAAGGGAGGGGAGACGATGAGACAAGAAAAGGTTCAATGCAACAATACAGCAAATACAGCATAGTCAACTGCCACAAAGCTGCAGAGGGAATTAAGACGGCTGTTTTATGAACACAAAATGCCTAAGCACTGTGTGAACTTGCATTGAAATAAGTCGACTTGAAGTATCTCCTGGTGTGGTGTGAAACCACGGTTTGTATTAGCATCGTATAAAAACACAAATGATTAATCTCAACAGGGATGATATTTAAGAGATTGCTGACAGTATTTAAGCAAATTTAGCGCATGCCCTGCTGTGATCTTGAGGACTAGCACTGTCACAGCTGAAGGATAAACAGGAGGCAAAGGAGACTGATTCTGCCAAATTGTGTCTGCTGTAATCAGCGCAATATCACTGAGCAATAAGGTTGGTAAGAGAGAAAGAAACTTGACCAGGAGGATTCCTGTCAATCACTGCATACTGTTAACTGTAATGATCATTGCACCAAGTCATCTTCATCAATCTAGGGCCAATCATCTCTCCGAGAGAGAATTCAGAGTAAGCGATGAGTGACATCTAGGTGTGGAAAAATATGAGCTGATCACTTTCTTTCATGCGCTGGTGCTGGCGTGGTAATTAACAAGGGCAGAAATGGGATCAGCTGATGACTAATGGCTAATTATCACTTATGCCTGTTACTGCAGATGGCTGCACAAATATAAAATAAAGACAGCAGCAAAGAATCCTCCTGGTTCCTTTGCTGCCGGCAGGCACATCGGCTTTCTGAACCTCTTGTTAATGTATGTGACACTGGGAGGAGGAACTGGAATACTGGAAAAGCCCCAGATGAGGTTCTTTTTAGGAGCTCCAAATCTGCCTGTCTGAGCCAGACTCGAAATTATGATTAAAATGCAATGAAGAAACATACTTCATGCTATTCTTAGTCAGGTTCCAATAACTGATTTCAGCCCTCGCATCAAGTATCGCTTTCACGTTGAAATCGAAATTACTGTTATGCGAAGCCAGTGGTACACTTTTGTTGACTTTTGTCACAGTGTATAATTTTGTGCCACGTTCAAATTTGCAGAGGTCTGGACAGAACGGCTGGATGTGGCAAAAGTAGTGTTTGTAAATATGGTACCAGCTGTAAGCCAGTGTTTGCTTGGATGGCAGATATGTAAGTATAGGGAAGCAAATATACTTTACTGTTCCACAGTAGTCTCCCTGTGTTCAAGACACAGAACGCTAATGCTGGCTGCAGCCAAGGTACTGCTTTTTGGGGGGAAATTATCAATTTTTTATGTTTTTTTTTTTTATGTAAAAAATGTTTTAATGTCCTAATGTTTTAGGACATAACCTTTTGATTTCTGGTTATCAAGGATGCAGCTTTACTGGAAATAACTTTATTAAGACCCATAAGTCATAATTATAGTTTTGTGTTTTTTTAATCCATGTCTGTTAGGTTTGAGTCCATCTATATGCTAGTTTGCTCTTAAACAACCTTAAGTTCTAGCAGATACATTTTTCAACACTTTGGATATATGCATTTGGCAGATATCCAAAGTGTCTGGGAATCAACCATCAATCCCTGGGAATCGAACCAATGACCTTGGAGTTGCTAGTTCCATGCTCTAAGTTTGAGCTACAGGAAGGTGTTTGTGTAGCTCAAACAGTAGAGCATGTAGATCATGGCATTAGCAGCAACACCAAGGTCATGGGTTCAAATCCCAGGGGAAAACAAGAACTGATAAAATCTTGAAATGTACTTAAATCACTTTGGACAAAGTGTCTGCCAAATGCATATGTGTAATGTAATGAAAATACCCCTTGCCTTGAATTAGCGATAGCAACAAATCGTATGCATTTGGCTCCTCGCATGTGCATACTTTTGGTTTTCCAACAAAAAGTTGGTTGTGAAGGAATTGGCTGGCGTTTTAATTGGAAATCTTCGACATCAAGTCATTTAATGCTAAATTTAATGTGTGAGAAACAAGCTGTTCTTGAAACTGGTCTCTGAACATTAGTTGAAAACATCTGAGTTTCACTGTTGTGTCTTTGTTTTTAATTTGTTGTTTTGATGTATTGCAGTTGTTCCTGTGACTTGTCATTTTTAAACAAAGTTCCAAGTCATGAATTCACACTTGGCTCTTTAAAGATTTCTGACATTTACGTAGTAATTCTTGGCTATAATGAGTCAATTTTGGGCAATGATGAGACATTTTCTTAGTAAGCAAGATCTAATCCACCATGTTGCATTAACATGCAATTCAGAACATCCACTGGCTTTCTTTGTGCAGATGGATTTTAGGTGTTTGCAGTCATTGTGTCAAATATATTTGCTGGCTGATTCATGAAATGAGATTGAGAAGAATTATGCCATTATACATTATTGCAGGCACACACACACACACACATGGCACTCCACTTTGAATTCACTAACACTTGAATCTCACACTTAACTCTTGTAGTAGCTTGAATGAGGACAGTTTTGCTCACTCTCTCTCTCTCTGTAGATGAATTATTCATGAAACATATTTCCATGTAGAACATTATCACCCTGAAACAGTTTGGCTATAATACTTGTGTAACAAAAAACAACTTTTCTAAGTTCTGGGGCTAATTTCTAATTTACATTGAAATATGGTGTGTGGTTGGCCTTTTTGTAGACATGGTGGAAGAACTCCAGGAACTTTCTTTTCCCCAGGAAAGTCATAAAACCTTGAGTCTAAGCTCTGTTTATGCATGTTTACTTGTTAGCCATTCTGCTGTCCTAATTCCAGCGCATTTATAACACAGAGTATCTTCTAGAAGTAAGCCTGAAGTTAGTGCAGATGGGCAGCTGTGGTTATTCCCATGTTATCTGCCTCAGCTCTTGTGAACTTGTTCGTGGAGCCAGTGCTCAAACTGATTCATATCTAATGGGGGTCTCCTTATGGGAGGTGAAATTGTGCATGATGCCCAGAAATGAAAAGGAATATCCTGTTGGTGGAGTGGCATAACTCCCACTGTCAGAGTAAGATGTCCTGTGTTCAATTATCAGTTTCTTTTTTGTATTGATGTATATTTTTGTTCACAATTAAAGCAGTGTTGTAATGTACTGTGTATTATACATTATCTTGGCTAGTATCTGTTTGGAACAGCATTATTATTAAAACATGTTTTTTATTTTTATTTTTTATTTTTTTTTAACAATAAAATGTGTGAATAAATGGGTTTTCGAAACTGGATTTTCCAAAAAAATCAGGTTATTTTACAAGTTAGGCATCAAATAGATTGTCATATTATAGGTATAATATTAATAGTACGCTCAGCAGTAGTATGCTTCTTGGATGCTTTCCTCTGCTATCATTATCAGGAGATATTTTTGTAATGTTTTTGAAAGAAGTTTCTTATGCTGACCAAGGCTGCATTTATTTGATAAAAAATATAGTGAAAACAGTAATATTGCAATTTTTTTTTTTGCAATATTACAATTGTACATTAATTTTAAATATATTTTGAATGTAATTGATTGTGATGACAAAGCTGAATTTTCAGTAGTAATTACACCAGTCTTCAGTGTCACATGATCCTTCAGAAATCATTCTAATTTTGTTGTACTGCTTGATATTTTTATGGAAACCGTGATACATTTTTCAGGACTCTTTGTAGAATAGGAAGAGAACAGCATGCAAAGAACAGCATTTATTTGAAATATAAATGTATTTTGTAACAGTGTAAAAGTCTTTACTGTCACTTTTGATCAATTTAATGTGTCCTTGCTGAATAGAAGTAAAAATGTCTTTAAAGAAAATCGTACTAATCTCAAACTTCTGAACGGTAGTGTATTTTGACCAATAATTTGTCAATATTTATCTTTTTAACATACAATTGATCTATATTCAGTTTTGATTTTAACTAAAAAAGATTAAATAAATAAAAGTAAAAAAATCTGAAAACTGTTTTGCACTTCATTTATTATAGAAATTTTAAGCTATTTTTCAAAATTTGAGTTTAATTTTTGGGATTTTGCACAGCAAGGAAATCAGATGTTATGGATGATATGGCACAATTGTGTAATAAAACTGTGAAACTATGAATAGCTGACTGAAACCATGAGTATTTCACAATGTAAATTCTGTCTGCTCAGAATGAAAGATGCCTGCTGTTCTCCAGATCATAGTTTGTCAAAGCTCAATGTGTTAAAAGAAGCATCAAGGGAGGGGAGACGATGAGACAAGAAAAGGTTCAATGCAACAATACAGCATAACAGAAACTGTCAACTGCCACAAAGCTGCAGAGGGAATTAAGACGGCTGTTTTATGAACACAAACTGCCTAAGCACTGTGTGAACTTGCATTGAAATAAGTCGACTTGAAGTATCTCCTGGTGTGGTGTGAAACCACGGTTTGTATTAGCATCGTATAAAAACACAAATGATTAATCTCAACAGGGATGATATTTAAGAGATTGCTGACAGTATTTAAGCAAATTTAGCGCATGCCCTGCTGTGATCTTGAGGACTAGCACTGTCACAGCTGAAGGATAAACAGGAGGCAAAGGAGACTGATTCTGCCAAATTGTGTCTGCTGTAATCAGCGCAATATCACTGAGCAATAAGGTTGGTAAGAGAGAAAGAAACTTGACCAGGAGGATTCCTGTCAATCACTGCATACTGTTAACTGTAATGATCATTGCACCAAGTCATCTTCATCAATCTAGGGCCAATCATCTCTCCGAGAGAGAATTCAGAGTAAGCGATGAGTGACATCTAGGTGTGGAAAAATATGAGCTGATCACTTTCTTTCATGCGCTGGTGCTGGCGTGGTAATTAACAAGGGCAGAAATGGGATCAGCTGATGACTAATGGCTAATTATCACTTATGCCTGTTACGGCAGATGGCTGCACAAATATAAAATAAAGACAGCAGCAAAGAATCCTCCTGGTTCCTTTGCTGCCGGCAGGCACATCGGCTTTCTGAACCTCTTGTTAATGTATGTGACACTGGGAGGAGGAACTGGAATACTGGAAAAGCCCCAGATGAGGTTCTTTTTAGGAGCTCCAAATCTGCCTGTCTGAGCCAGACTCGAAATTATGATTAAAATGCAATGAAGAAACATACTTCATGCTATTCTTAGTCAGGTTCCAATAACTGATTTCAGCCCTCGCATCAAGTATCGCTTTCACGTTGAAATCGAAATTACTGTTATGCGAAGCCAGTGGTACACTTTTGTTGACTTTTGTCACAGTGTATAATTTTGTGCCACGTTCAAATTTGCAGAGGTCTGGACAGAACGGCTGGATGTGGCAAAAGTAGTGTTTGTAAATATGGTACCAGCTGTAAGCCAGTGTTTGCTTGGATGGCAGATATGTAAGTATAGGGAAGCAAATATACTTTACTGTTCCACAGTAGTCTCCCTGTGTTCAAGACACAGAACGCTAATGCTGGCTGCAGCCAAGGTACTGCTTTTTGGGGGGGAAATTACCCTTTTTTTAATGATTTTTATGTAAAAAAAAAAAAGTTTTAGGACATAACCTTTTGATTTCTGGTTATCAAGGATGCAGCTTTACTGGAAATAACTTTATTAAGACCCATAAGTCATAATTATAGTTTTGTGTTTTTTTAATCCATGTCTGTTAGGTTTGAGTCCATCTATATGCTAGTTTGCTCTTAAACAACCTTAAGTTCTAGCAGATACATTTTTCAACACTTTGGATATATGCATTTGGCAGATATCCAAAGTGTCTGGGAATCAACCATCAATCCCTGGGAATCGAACCAATGACCTTGGAGTTGCTAGTTCCATGCTCTAAGTTTGAGCTACAGGAAGGTGTTTGTGTAGCTCAAACAGTAGAGCATGTAGATCATGGCATTAGCAGCAACACCAAGGTCATGGGTTCAAATCCCAGGGGAAAACAAGAACTGATAAAATCTTGAAATGTACTTAAATCACTTCGGACAAAGTGTCTGCCAAATGCATATGTGTAATGTAATGAAAATACCCCTTGCCTTGAATTAGCGATAGCAACAAATCGTATGCATTTGGCTCCTCGCATGTGCATACTTTTGGTTTTCCAACAAAAAGTTGGTTGTGAAGGAATTGGCTGGCGTTTTAATTGGAAATCTTCGACATCAAGTCATTTAATGCTAAATTTAATGTGTGAGAAACAAGCTGTTCTTGAAACTGGTCTCTGAACATTAGTTGAAAACATCTGAGTTTCACTGTTGTGTCTTTGTTTTTAATTTGTTGTTTTGATGTATTGCAGTTGTTCCTGTGACTTGTCATTTTTAAACAAAGTTCCAAGTCATGAATTCACACTTGGCTCTTTAAAGATTTCTGACATTTACGTAGTAATTCTTGGCTATAATGAGTCAATTTTGGGCAATGATGAGACATTTTCTTAGTAAGCAAGATCTAATCCACCATGTTGCATTAACATGCAATTCAGAACATCCACTGGCTTTCTTTGTGCAGATGGATTTTAGGTGTTTGCAGTCATTGTGTCAAATATATTTGCTGGCTGATTCATGAAATGAGATTGAGAAGAATTATGCCATTATACATTATTGCAGGCACACACACACACACACAAGCACACATGCTGTGAGTAGGTTTTATCTCAGCTCTGTAACTGGGTCATTTTATAGCTGCTTAGCTGAGCTTGATTACCCAAGAGTCTTCTTTGTTTGCCATTCAATTATGTAAAATTTTCCAGACACCCTGTTGCTGTACTCATAGTATGTGTGGACAAGATTATCTTCTAAAGTCATATTTATATTATGTATTTAACCTTTTCATTTATAGGAAAGGAGAGTACAGTGATGTGAGCAGAGGAGAGCTAGCAAATAAAACATTTTTTTTTTTTATTTCAACCAATGTTTTAGGAGCCTTTTTAAATACATTATGCTTTTGGGCGTTTCAAGAATAACCATGAAGCACAAAAGCAAATTGGTTTAAACACCTTTGTTTTGCCCCAGAGTTTGCTCTTTAGTTACATTATTACTCCATTTGGCCTGTGTTTACATGCACCGAAATATTCCAATATTAATCATAATTTGATCCAGTTATGTAAGCCTCATGTAAAGGCATTAACATGATTGCTGTAACCAGATGACCTTGAACCAGTATTTCAGATTCTCAAAATCTGAAGACTACTGACATATGCCTTTTTAATAATAATCTGGAATATACACCGTAGTTGACTACTCATATACGTGAACTGTTTCTGTAAGTCTCATAACCTAAATTTTGTAAGTTATTATTTTTAAGGGCAGGAATGAAAATAAATTGGTTGATTGAATTGTACTAATTTTTATGTTTATATATATATATATATGTATATATGAATTTATGTTCTCTATATATTATATTATAATGTTTTCTTCTGTATTTCCAGAAGAGGATAGGGTATGTATGCTGAGATAGATATTACAATTTTGTCATTTATTCCTATGATGGAAAAGCTAATATTCTGAGTTGGTACTCAGTTGTTATCAATTATCATTGGTGCTCAGATATTCTTATTATTATCAATGTTGAAAAACAGTTTTTGCTGCTTTTTGGTGGAAAAGGAGTAATACATTATTTGACGAATAGAAAGTTCAAAAGAACAGCATTTATTTGAAATGGAAATCGTTTTTTAAAATTATTAATGTAATTATTACTGTCATTTTTGATCAATTCAATGCATCCTTGTTAAAGGGGTCATATGATGCGATTTAAATTTTTCCTTTCTCTTTGGAGTGTTACAAGCTGATTGTGCATAGATAAGATCTCTGAAGTTGCAAAGACTAAAGTCTCAAAACCAAAGAGATATTCTTTATCAAATTTAAGACTCTGCCACGCCCCCCTAAAACGGCTCGTTCTAACACGCCCCCACATACCTACGTCACTATGTGGGAAGATTTGCATAACGCCGCCCAAGGGGCATATAGGACCTACAATAATGTACAGTATTTGAAAAATAATGTGTTTTTTGAACATTAAAGCATGTCAACATATTCTGTTACACCAAATACACAAAATAATGATCTTTAAAAAAGCATCATATGACCCCTTTAAATAAAAGTATATATTCATATAGATGTGTAACATGTGAACAGGGAATGTTTGGAAAGCTGGTTTGAAAACAGGTTATTATTTATTAAAAGTTATTATTTTTGCAGTTCCATTTGGTGAGACTAGTGGCACAGAAATTACACACACTTAAGCAACACTCTTTCTCTGGGAATATTCATTTACTGGTTAAATATTCTTAAAACACTTTATGTAGTTCTTTACATATTTTAAAATTGTCACAACATTAGCATGTCATTACAGTTTTGAGGTGCATATCCTTATCACATCACATTGCGTATACTTCTGAGACAGTGCGACACACAGACACACACAGACAGATAGGCATACGTTATGCATGGACTGTTTCATGTTTTATTTATTTTCGGATGAGCATATGGTCCCAGTATGTGCAACAACTACAAATGCGGTTCATTTCACAAGGCTCAAGGTGTAAAATGCATGCCATGAGATTTATAGTCTTCTAGTGAGAAAGCATTTGTCATGTTCTTCTATCCCTTTTCTTGAATTAGAAACGCTTGTGGCATCTAGTTTGCATTTGCAGTTGTTGCTTAGATCATTGAAGTTTCTCTGTTATACATGCACAAAAACATTTTTACGTTAAATTTGTTTTTGTCTTATCATAGTTAAAGCACACAACGTCATTTTCAGAATATAGTGACCTGACTTTTGAATGCACATTTAAGGAGCGAATTTATTTATTTATTTATTTTTTTAATATTATTAATTATTTTTCTTTTTGTGCACACTTGTTTGAGCATTCAATAACATCTTTTACCTTAAAAGAGGAAGAGAAAATAAATTGTGAAACAATGTAGGGTCAAACCATTAAATATTATCTTAATAATGTTTTATGGCTTTTTTTGGACTAAAATATTTGTCACCATGTTTTGAATGTGATCCAATAATTCTTTGATTTCTTATGAATTAACCAATGATATAGGTTTACATGAAAACCAACTTACTTTTTCTTTGTAATTCCAAAATAGAACCACCTGATTGTCAAAAAACAAACAAACAAACAAACAAAAAACAACAACAATATACACTTTGCACAACAGTCATGAGTCAAAATAAAATATGATGATGTTGGATCCTGAAATTTCTATCACTGGAATCCATTCTAAAAGGATGAAGCTTTGGATGCACTTCAATTTAGCCAGAGGTGTTCAAGTGTGCAATGCGGAGGGATTGTCCTGTGTCTTTTATCTGGTGGTGGCAGGGATTGACATATTGATTAGATAGTAGTGGGAACATTATTCTTGTGTCTGGGACTTGCCTTATTTTCTGCCTGTGTCTCGGTGCTATCATTTTCTACATGTTCTGAGGTCTACAGATAATGTAATAGCATATGAACATGAAATAATCACATTAGCATGGGGGTTGGTTGTTTGATGCTGTGGAGGTCAATAAATGCCTCTTGCTCTTTAGGGTGAAAGTAGCCTAATGGTTTGGGGCTACTGATAGAAATGTTTAAGGAATTGGAGAGTCAGAGATCACACATGTGTTTACCTTCCATATTTGCAGCAAACAGTACAGGTCATGACTCACAGCATCATACACAAATCAGAATTTTTGAATTGGGTCAGTAAACCTGTTACTAGCTATTGTTTACTAGCTATATTTTCTTTAGTAGACTGTTTGAATCTCTCTGATTTAATTAGTTACAGACCTAAAGACCTAAATCATGCAATAATTAAAAATTTCTAAAATTGACAGCCATCTGGCCAGTGGCCAGTGTTATTTATTTATTCATTTAATTTTGTAATTTTTTAAATGTACTTTTATTTCATTTTTTTTATTTCAGTTTTAGTTAACTCTGCACCTAGCCGGTTTCTGCATGCACCAAATACTAGTTTTACCTGTATTTTTATAAATTAATGGGAATTCATAATCAACATGCAGTTTTGAAAATTCAGTTCATTTTATATAGTTTTATTCCCTTTAAATTAAGCGGATTCCAGATCTTCAATACTTTTCTTGCTGGATTTGTCCGCTGCTTTTGACACAGTTAACCACCAGATCCTCTTGTCAACCCTACTGGCAAAGGGCATCTCAGGAACCGCACTCCAATGGTTTGAGTCTTACCTCTCAGATAGGTCCTTCAAGGTATCTTGGAGAGGTGAGGTGTCCAAGTCGCAACATTTAACTACTGGGGTGCCTCAGGGCTCAGTTCTTGGACCATTTCTCTTCTCTGTCTACATGGCATCACTAGGTTCTGTCATTCAGAAACATGGCTTTTCATATCACTGCTATGCTGATGACACTCTACCTCTCATTCCAGCCTGATGATCCGACAATAGCTGCTCGCATCTCAGCATGTCTAACTGACATTTCTTGCTGGATGAAGGACCATCACCTTAAACCTTGCTAAGACAGAACTGCTTGTGGTTCCATCAAACCCATCGCACATAAAATTCAAGGCATTAATGTCGCCTTTTAATGCCTACAAAACCACCACTGACTCTGCACCCCTTTAACTAAATTCATTACTTCAGACTTGTGTGCCCTCTAGAAGCTTGCGTTCTGCAAGTGAATAGCACTTGTTGATTTTGATTGCTTCCATTGTCCTCATTTGTAAGTCGCTTTGGATAAAAGCGTCTGCTAAATGACTAAATGTAAATGTAAATGTAATTCAATGAAACTTTGAAAATAATTTTTTAAAATTTATAAATTCTGTAATAAACTTGCTGCTGTACTGCTGAGGTACTGTATTCCAGACGTGTTAAAGGGGTCATATGATGCTGCTAAAAAGAACATTATTTTGTGTATTTGGTGTAATGAAATGTGTTTATGCGGTTTAAGGTTCAAAAAACACATTATTTTCCACATACTGTACATTATTGTTTCTCCTCTATGCCCCGC
>NW_015662163.1:212305-214527 GCF_001515625.1 Sinocyclocheilus rhinocerous
TTTTAGGTAGGTGTGGCTGACTCTTAACTTTTATAAAGAATATCTCTTTGGATTTGAGACTTTAGTCTTCGCAACTTTACAGATCTTCTTTATGCACCAAGAGCTTGTAACACTCCAAAGAGAAAGGAAAAATTGAAATCGCATCATATGACCCCTTTAAAAAAAGACAAAGCAGTGTTTTCCAGAGATTCATCTGAGGATTCTCTTGGAAGAATCTGCTAGCAAAGAATTTAGCACTTGTGTAAGCAAGAAGAGCAAGAAGAGGTTACAGATGCACTCTGGACCATATTGTGTGTATTACTATTGGGAAAAGAACTTTCTCTTTTCTTTTCTTTGCTTTTCTGAACTTCTTTTCTTTTCTTTTCTTTTCTTTTCTTTTCTTGTCTTGTCTTGTCTTGTCTTGTCTTGTCTTTTCTTTTCTTTTTTTTTTTTTTTTTTTTTTTTTCACAGCATGTAAAACGCACAAACTAGCAGACTGTTGAATAAAAAAGTTGATTGATTGCCTCTTAAATGAATTTTCTAAAATAATGTGCAGGTCATGAATAAGACTATTCATTATAAAATAAAAGCTCACTTTAGTCCACCAAAATATGGACTGTTCTCTGTAACATTGACGTGATTCTTACATTTCCATACCTGTATTCTCCCATCTTCAGTAAAAAACAAGCAGATAAGCAGAAGGTATGAATCATTAAAGTTTATGACTTCAGACATTTCAGATGCCAATTCTATCTTCTTTTTCCCTACAGAAATAAAATTTGATTAGATATTATAAGGTCAACAAAATATTGATGCATCCATCAAATAATATTTTCCAGGCCTCTCTCGGAGTATTGCGGTCCCCACAAGAACTTATTTACTTGGATTATGCTGAGGGGGTTGAATCTAAAGGGATGTGAAAGTTTCAAAACTGTTTCATGGATGATTTCCATTTATTTCAATGAAAATCATTATCCATATTAGAAAAAGAGAATATATACACAAAACCTCATCTTTTTGGTGTGGAGGGAGATTCCGATCCATCCTTTGATTGTTTTGTGCAGAAAAACTGAATCTGATGATGCTGAGCTGAAGCCCCCAGGTGTCCTGTTAACAGCAAGGAGGTCTATAATATCTGGAGAAAGTTATCCGTTAGGATTCACATTCATCTCACTGGCAGATCCTCAGTTTCTGCTGCCCTGAGTCAGAATGCATGAGAATTAGTGGGATTCATACAGTAGTGAGTTGAAAATGTACCTTAAAGGGGTCATATGATGCTGCTAAAAAGATTTTGTGTATCTGGTGTAATGAAATGTGTTTATGCGGTTTAAGGTTAAAAAAACACATTATTTTCCACATACTGTACATTATTGTTTCTGCTCTATGCCCCGCCTTTCTGAAACGCGTCGATTTTTACAAAGCTCATCGTTCTAAAAAAGCGAGGTGTGCTGTGATTGGCCAGCTATCCAGTGCGTTGTGATTGGCCGAACACCTCAAGCGTGAGTCGGAAATGTTACGCCCCTCACCATATTGTGATGATGCCCTGTCAGTCCGGAGCGATGATTCAAAAACATGAAAACCCATTATAAACGAGGCATTCGTTGCATCCAGTGGGGACATAATTACAGATTATAATGACTTATACTGTCTTTTTACATGTTGCATCGTGCCACGTAAACATAAAACCATGTCTGCATTTGTGATCGGAGAAATGACAAACAACAAGCACTACTCTACACTGCCCAAAAAACTCGCTTTAAATATATAAAATATAAAAACTCTTTAAACATAAAAAACGTACTTACAGTCTTTGAGTCAGAACAGCCAGCATTGTAGTCTACTCTCCCAGGATCAGGAAACAGTCCTCCATAAAATGTGCTGCACACATCCGAATATTTGGGTTAAACTGTTCTGGAACAGTGTTGTAAATACAACTTAACCACTGATTTCTAGTCATGTCCATTTTTGGAAGGCCAAACAAAGTAGTTTCGCTTTCACAACGAAAAACACAGCGGCCTACCGTGTGCGAAAGCCCCGGCTTAGCCTGAGCTGAAGCCGGGCAAGAGTGAGCTGAGGCGGCGGGGTCGAGAACGGCGGTCCCGGCGAAGGAGCGGTGAAAACGGTGAGGGCCGATCCGGCGATCCACAGCACTAAGTTGAAGTATTCCCTCAGCGACCAGCACAGATCAGCTCCAGGTATGACGAAGCGGATATCGTCCTCTTTTGGAAGACAAAACAAAGTAG
>NW_015662163.1:215151-246071 GCF_001515625.1 Sinocyclocheilus rhinocerous
TCTTGTCTTGTCTTGTCTTGTCTTGTCTTGTCTTGTCTTGTCTTGTCTTGTCTTGTCTTGTCTTGTCTTGTCTTGTCTTGTCTTGTCTTGTCTTGTCTTGTCTTGTCTTGTCTTGTCTTGTCTTGTCTTGTCTTGTCTTGTCTTGTCTTGTCTTGTCTTGTCTTGTCTTGTCTTGTCTTGTCTTGTCTTTTTTCTTTTCTTTTCTTTTCTGTATTGTCACGTTTCCGTGCCTCTACTGCAGTGCCCTAAGCTCATTGAATGGTCGTCCATTCCTCTAGTGTTTGAAGTAAAGTGGAGAATACTAGCTGCACTCAAGGGGGATGTGGGAAACTCCACCACTGGTTTGAAATGGACTTAAGGGTGTACAAATGAACTAAGCTGCTCTAGAAGAAGAGCAGAAAGTACAGCGTAAAAGACTTTGCCTTACGGCAGTGGCAGGATGAAGCCGTAGGTGATTCAGCCCCCTGTGTCCTGAAGCCACAAATCGTTCAGCCCCCTGACTGCGCTTCTAACCTTTACACATACACTGCACTCAGGAAATGATTTAATAGGTTTCTAGAGGCTTGGGATGTTTATTCTGACAGAAAGATAACTCTTTTTATCTGTCAGTAGTGACTAGTGAGACAGAAACCTTTCAGTCTATGTGTAAATATGAAATTTGTCCCTTGCTAGAGAAGGCACAGTGTAGCTATTTCCAAAGATGTAAAACATTAAACTGGGTGTTTCTTCAACTATGGGCACTTAGTTAAAAAATCTCATTCAAGTTTGTCTATTAACAGTGTCCAACAGTGGATATAACAGTGGAGGTACAGTATATTTGTAGAGTTTTGTCTTTTTACCTGAATCGTTCTTCTGAATGTAGAACGTAATAAAAAATTAGTTTTATATTCCAACACCAGTGCTGGGTAGATTACTTACAAATTGTAAGTAATAAATGATTCCAAATTATATGACAAAAACAATAGGCCTACATGGTTAAATAACCCACTGAGTAAAATTTCAAATAAAACTTGATGTGTTCAGAATGACATAATTACATAATTATTTTGTGTATACACAAAAATATTCTGTTAACAATTAGTATTTACCTTTACATGCCTAATATTTTATCTCAAGCATCTTTTTTGGGGCAAAATATTTGTCAAAACTTGTCATTTTTCATTTTTATTTTTTAATAGGCTTTGTGTAAATAACTAATCCAAATAGACACATAGATTTTCAGTATCCTTTCATTTGGAAAACATTGTTGTTCCAAACCTGTATGATTAAAAAGACCTTCAGTTGGAATCAATTTGCTTTAATAATAAATCCAAGGAACAAAAAAACAACAAAAAAAACTGAAATGTCTTGATAATTTTCTGTGCAAGAACAAAAGGATTGTAATGTTATTACTGGCCTTAAATCAACCATTCTCAGATGTAACAGTTGGGTAAATATGAATTTATTAGGGAAAAATCACCAGAAAATGGACATACCGTACAAAGAATTAGACGGCACATTGATCCAGCAGAATTTTATGGTCAGATGATAATCTGATAATGGAGATATAACTTCAGTGGAGGCCAAAATCATCCCTAACATCATTTGTTTGGAATGGAGTTAAGATATTAAGTTATTACAGCATGGGTTCATTTATTGTGTATGGGAGAGCAATAAATTCCATCTATCTGCGGTAATGCACCTCATTAAATGTTAAACAACAATGTGATATATTGGAATAAAATATATTATTTTCTTGAAGGGAGTGTAGTCCAGTTAGTGGTTTCAGTGGGCTTGTACCATCCCCACAAGACCATGAGCTTCTCCCCACAAAACCAAGCAAATTACACATGCTATTTAAATTCTGGTTTAACAAATCATAAAACAATATCTCTGATGTAACACATCTGAAAATTCAGAATGATGTGCCTTAAAGAGATAGTTCTCCCTAAAATTAATTTTTTAATTAATTTTTTAATCTTTTACTCACCCCATTGTTGTTCCAAACCTGCCTTACTTCTGTGGAATTATGAGAATAAGATGGCTGATACAGGCATCAGAGTTAATTTTCAAAAATAAAAAGCAGATACTTGTTCATACAATGAAAGGATCCAGTGTTGTTTGGAAACTAGACATTAAAAATAGCTTTCTGTTCTAGAGAAGAAAAAGTCATACGGGTTTGGAACGACATGAGGGTGAGTAAATAATGACACAATTTTCATTTTTGAAAATTAACTCAAGTCAATATCAGCCGTCTTTTTCCCATAATACCTCCATCTACATGTCTAGGAGTTGCTTCATTGCATCTGTACTTTTTAAGACATTACTTGTGTCTAGAAACAACTAACACTTTATATTCTGTTATACAATGCAGAACTTTTCCTGTTCCATGTTTTGCAACTCAAAATTATATTGGCAATAACTCAAAACAGCACAAAGTTATGTTGGCGTAACATTAGGCCATAACAGTGTGCAATTATTTTGGCATCAAGTCACAGCACAAAATTGGCATAGTATTAGCTCCTAACAACATGAAATCAATTCAGTGTAGCAATTTATTCCAAACAAACATTAATGCTAGTATACGAACACAAGAACCCATTATGACTAGCATTAGACTGTCTTGCCACCTGAACAGTGCCAGAGATTAGTCTGCTGCTGAATGTCTTCTCAAACTCGGTATTTTGCTGCGTGAATGACTTTGCATAGACTACTGTTCCTAGTGATGAATTCCCCTTCTCTGAATCTTTGCAAGAGATTTGTGTCCCATTGTCACAGATAACAGCCCTTGTGTAGCTGTCTTCATCAAACATGTGACTACAGTAGAAGTATTTATACTTGCAGACACGATAACCCTCTACCCATCTGGAATAGTATCAGTGATAACTAGTAGATGCTATCCTAAGGGAAATGAACCACATAGATCAATGGCTACAATTTGTCATGGCTTGTCATGACATGTTCACAACATAGGATTGGGTCTTGAGGGCATGCTGTTCATGCTGCACCACAGGAGTTCAGTAAGTGATTCACATCTCTTTTTGTGCGGAGGCTCCGAACCTTTGTATTCAGTCGTTAATTTTGTTTTGTGAACAATGCCCTTTGTCATCCAGCAATTACAATATGATATTCTTATAAAATTGCTGTCCAAGGCCTAGTGGTGGGATGGACATAAACCTTTTCAACCTGGCTCATGAATTTTGATTAGGTGGCAGATTGTTGCAGCTATGTAGGTGTTAGGCTAACCATATTAGAATTATGGGACAATGATTATGCCTTCATTTATTTTGACAACTCAACTGTAATGTTGTGTGCACTCCAAAAGCGAAGCGAATATTTGCATCGCAATCGCAAAAAAACTTGCGGGTAGGGATGGGTGATTTTTCCGATTTTATAAATTAATTTGAATTTAATGTTTTGCCACAATTTTATTTTTTAGAATTCGAGGAATCACGATTTTGAATAGAAATATTACTAAACGTTAGAATTAGACACTTTGACAATATGCCAATGATAAGAGTAAAGAGCAAAGAGAAAAGAACGATCCAACCGCATGTTGGCATACGTGATTAACTGCTCACGTGTGAGGCGCTCATATTGCTAAGTGCCATTCATACAGATTGCAATTTTGTGTTGACAAAGATGCGATGTGGTCAGTGGAATAGGAAAAAATGCCAGACGATGGGAGTGAACTTCTTTAACTTGAGTGCTGCGTTTCACGCTGCAAGAGATGCGAGTGCAACAGTCAAACACGTCCATGTTTACATAGAAAAACAATGGAAAAGCAGCGCAAACTAATAAAAAACCTGTAACTACTACTGTATGTCTGATATTTCATGTTTGCATCATGGTGACAGGCTGAAAGGTGCTGTTGTTTTTACAGAACATTTATAGTTAATAATAGTCTACTGGTGTTATACCTTCAGTAATTTTAAAATTGAATTACCTTGACTTTTGAGATTTTTTCCTCGTATTATTTCTGAACATATAATATTTATAAGACAAGTTTGTACAATATGTAGTTGTAGTTCATGCATCTTTTCTGCAAAGATATTTAACAAGTGATTTGTTTAACATTTACATCATGTTGACAATTTCATGTGTGGTGCACTTGGATTAGGCTATAATTTTCTTGAATCATGAAATCTTGAATCATGTTATAGTTAAATTTTCAAGTTGACTATTTAAAAATCGTAAAAAATCGAGAATCGGTCAAATGTTCTGAAAAAAATCGAGATTTTAAGTTTTTGCCATATTATCCAGCCCTACTTGCGGGATGTTTTTCATATCACTTGCGTGAATAAAAACTCTCCTCCATTTTCGGATACAACCGGATGTATCAAACTGGATGTGTCAATAAGCTATTTGTCGGTTAGCTTGCGATTCAACGTGTCATGGAAATTTTCTGCTCGAGTTGAAATTTTTCAATTTGTGCGGAAGATGCAGCTGATGCGTAAATTACATGTTTGCGGCAATCATGTCACCCCGCACGAATTTGCATGTTTTCGCGTCTTTGCATTGACTTTGTATGTAATCTACTTGCGCGAATAATTAAATTTGCTTTTGGTGTGCACACACCATATGGAGAGCCTGCTTGCCAGCAGAATTTTGATCATGTACATGTATTTTATGGCTTATTTGCAAACTTTTGGTTGTGAATTATGCTTTAATCTTATTGGGAGACTTGTGTTTTTTTTTTTTTTGAAAATTGCTAGAAAGACTGAATGCTAAGGAGATTCCTGTATAGTTATATTAAATTTGAAATAATTAAATGTCCAGCAATTATTGGAGATGTTCAGTGTAAAATATATTTTATTCATTAAAAAAATCTTATGTGAAAAATGCAAATGAATAAATATTTTTAAAAATTAATTGATAAATTATATGATTAAAATAGAAAATTATAAATGTAAAGAGAAATATAAGCAAAAATAAGTAAATATAAGTAAATATATTTCTATTTAATAAAATCCTTTAGTGTACGTAAATGTATATATTTTAAATGTATGTATGGGTGAGTTTGTGGGTGTGGGTGTGGGTGTGTGCGTGTGTTTTAAACCAATTCAATTTAAGTTTATTTGTATAGCGCTTTTCGTGATAAATCGTTGCAAAGCAACTTTACGGAAAATTAAGTTTCTACAATATATTTAGTAGTAGCTTGTTTTGTTCAACCCAAGCCAAGCATTTGATCAGATATAAATGCAGTACAAGATTTGAGATGCATTATTTGAATGCTTGGACAAAGAGATGTCTTTCTAGATTTAAACAGAGAGAGTGTGTCTGAACCCTGAACGTTATCAGGAAGGCTATTCGCTTGTTTATTGAAGATGCAGGACAACCACCTAGCAGTGCATTACAATAGTCCAGTCTAGAGGTCATGAATGCATGAACTAGCTTTTCTGCATCAGAAACAGGTAACATGTAAACCAGAGGTGTTAAGTAGCTGGCTACAGTTTCTTTCTTTGCAAAGATATTTTTTCTTTGGTCCAACAGCAAAATCAGTTCAGAACCACTGCCTTAATAATAAAAAAAAAAGGCCACATATTATGCAGAGATTGGAACATCAAATTAGTCCCAGCATGCTCATGGGTAAACATATAATTGTTTATAAGAATTTTCTGTAATTGTGCTCAAATGCACAAGTGCACATTTTAAGATGTGTATTGTATCTTTGTTGCCATTTGTTTTGTTTGTTTGTTTTTATTTTATTTAAAAGGGACAATACACATTAATTAACATGAGTAAACAAGTCTACTATGTAAATGTGCCAGATTTAGTCATTCAGGCTAATTTTCATCTGCAGTCCCTGGCAGGTTGATGGTAAGAACCATAATCCACAAATACACAAAACAGAAACAAACATATTACAAAAACCAGAATACAATAAATAAAAAACTATAGAAAAAAACAAAAAAACAAAACACTACTTCAAATTATGAAGACATATTTGATTATCCAATAACCACCCTTTTACCGATTCAGAAAAAGAAGCAAGAGATGTAATATTTCTTAATTCTATGGGTATAGTATTCCAAGTATGTACTGCTCTATAAGAAAATACTGATTGCCCAAAAGTACTTCTTCTATGTGGTATTATACAGTCCCCTCTAGTAGTGGCTCTAGTAAAAGAATTCAAATTTTTCCTGATAAATTTATTAAGTGGGAGCGGAGCCAAACCATGTCTCTTTGTCCTGGTTTTAGTTTTACTTTAATTTGAAATCTCTTTTAATAACTCTGCCTCCAGGTGAACTTGCAGACAAAGCCAAAACAGATCAAGAAATGTAACTAAACTGCATATCCCAATAGAAATGTTTTGCATATAACAAGGCACAAATGTCACCTCCTGCCATCTGTAATATAACTCATTGAATATGGCCATGCCATTTGGAGCACAGGGACATCAGGTCTAGGCTGCTACTCCCTGACATTCAAAGAGCACCAGCACCCTGCCATGTTGCTTAAAAAAGAGCCCAGATCAAGAGTAGGCAGGAAACATCTGAATGCTCTTCAGCATTTACCAGTTGAAGTTATGCCATTTTGGCTTTTTAGTGTGTGTCACAGGTTAAAACGATTCAAAAATAAGAATTCTTACATGAACAGCTGCTTGCTTTTTTCCTAATCGTGCTTGTTTTTTCTCTAATCGTGTTTAAAATAAATGTTGAATGTACAGCTAATAATAGCAAACAGTTGTGCGATTTAGCAAAGTGTCCTGCCTTGACCTATGGGACCCCTTTTTACATTGATCTTAATCTCATTGCCTTTGTTGAGCATACAAACCCTCAGGCATCTTCTGGTCCCAGCAGATCAGTCCTAGTAATCATCGAAATTCCATCTGATTCAATTAAGATGGGAATAAACCATTTAAATAAGCACAGTCAATGTTCTTGAGTTAACCCTGTGCTTAATACAGGGTTATGTATGCTTAATCAATGCCTTGAACTGAGGAAATGCCATTCTTAACACGCTTTTATTTCTTTCAAGTATGTGTACAGTTTTTGTCATATCACTAATTGTTTTTGGCCTAAAACTGTTTGTGTGTTTGAGACAGATCAATCTGAGGAGGAAAAATGTGTATCCTGTCATTGATTGACTCTTTTGTTACACTTGTGTTTCTTCATAACAGTGTTAACAATGCTCAATGTTTCGACTTGCTGCCTAGTTCAAAATTCACCACTGTGAGAACAGTCTCAGAGTGAATGTCAGTTCAGTTAATCTCTGTTTGAAGTATGCAGATAAACTGGCTTGTCATGGCTACTCTCAGAAAAATTCAGAAAATGTCATGGATTACAGTTAGTGGAAGTGAATGCAGAGTAAATGAATTTACCCTCTGGTATTTTCATGTGATGGCCTGCTCTAATAAGAGACTCTAGGTCTGCACGCAAAGCAGAACATGCCCCTTTTATAACCCCGTGATTTTCAGCCCTGCCAGTGCAACCAAAAAAAATAAAAAAAATACCTTTTATGAGCCCAAGTTTGTCAAGTAAAGTAAATGTATTTTGGATTTGAAATGAAGGCAAAACAACAACAGATTTTTCTGCATGACATCAAGCATATGTGCTTGTGGCACTAATGATCAAAATCATTTTGTTAAAGGGGTCATATGATGCGATTTCAAGTTTTCCTTTCAGTCTCATTGCACCATGTATAATTCATAAGAGTGCTCAGCATTGACTCTGTGATAGGAAATATAGTGCATCTCTAATGGCTGAAATCATCGAATACCAGAGAGCAGGTGTCCTAACCATTGATAGAACAGTCTTGGGGGAAACGTGAAGCTACATTAGTGTGCCAGTCGGGCTAAGGTGTAAATAATAACCAGGCAGTAAGGTAATTGCCCTGTGAAGGAGCAGTCTGTCCATTTATCTAGGAGTGGATATATAGCTAGACGCCCAGATACAATGAACCTCTTTCTCCTGTGGAATTAAAGGGTGATTCATATCCTTCCACGCATCAATGATAATGCAATTATTAGTCCTGAACATGATCACTTGACTGCCCAAAATGTCTAGGTTGTTTATGTGCACATAAATTTGTCAGATCATTTTTCTTTGCTGAGGAGAAGTGTGACCCAATTAAAAAGAGAGTGTCTGGAAAATAAGTCACTCAAGATTTTGACACAGTGGAAGACAGCGTCAGGTTTTCACTGTGTTACATCATTAAATCCCACACTCTGTGGGAAGAAAAGCAATAAATATTTTGTAGAGTTGCAGTTGGTCACTTGCTGTCGGTAACATGCTGGTCATCTGGAGCTGATGGTCTAATCACAGCCAGACCAAGGGAGAAAGTTGTGGCATGTGCAGTTGGTGCAGTATTTTAGCTATTCAATCTCACTCTAAACATTGGTGAAAAGGTTTGCTTCTGGATTTAGCAGGTACTACATAGATGTAGGTACTGTAGGTACCTACATCTATGTAGGTATATATATATTTTAGGGCTGTCAGTCGATTAAATTTTTTAATCTAATTAATTACATGATGTGTCGATTAATTAATCAAATTAATCGCAAATTACATTTGGCTGTGAAAATACAACCAAAAGATTATTTAAAGCTATTTTTGTGTTAAAAGAGAAAGTATTAAATAGACATTACAAATAGTAGCTTTAGAAAGAAATATTTTATTTGATTCAACATAAGATTTATTACACATAAATGTTTAGGCTACAACGGCCTAACATAAATGGAACACACAAGAAGATAATTTGAGAAACATCTCAGTTTTTTTCGTTCATACAATGAAAGTCACTGGTAACCAAAACAGCTTTGTTACCAACAGTCTTCAAAATACCTTCCTTTATGTTTCACAAAAGAAAGTCAGTCATTCAGGTTTGAGTAAATGATAACATAATTAAACATTTTTTGGGAGAACTATCCCTTTAAAGTTTTTCCCCCCATTTTTTTATTTTTTATTTTATTTTTTTGATTTTCTTTTTAATTTTTTTGAAATAATACAATAATACTCTAAATAAGAAACTAAAGCTGCCAGCAGGTGGCGGTAAATGTCTTTATGAGTCATTCATTCATTCATTCATTCGATTCGTTCAAACGGTTGATTCATTCAGGAATTCAGTAAATTGCTCTCTTTATGAATGGTCCTTTGAATCATTGATTCACCCAATATTCAGGACAAACAGCACTCGAGTGATACTGCTCTCGCAGCTCGTGTAATATTGCTTATCATATGATAACAATATGAGACAAAAACTCAAAACTTAAAAACACTTACATATTAATTCCTTTGTTAATTTTTAATTGTGCAAATACAAATTACGATCTTTTGTCCTGTTTACTATCTCCCTCAAGGTAACGGTTCATTCCAAGTTTAATGGAGAAAGTAAACTGTAAGTGTGTGAAACATACACAATGCACAGCATCAGTAATATTGTGCTCATTCATGTATTTGAATGACTAATGGAAGTTAATACAAAGCATTCAGCTGATTCAACTAAAACCATTTTCACTTTCTTTTTTCCTCCAGCACCCTTTCTGCATGTTCCTTGATATGATCTCATTTTTAATTTGTAAGGATTTTAAAGGCTATGGCAACACGTGAGATGTATTTGTTCTGTTGCAGCGTAACCGTGCTGCCCAGTATGCAATTAGCAAAGCCAACTCAATGCACACTGCGCATTTGCCTTTTGAAGATCATTCACTGCTGAATTCTGGAATCTGTTTAGAAGATTATAAAAGCTTTACTAAAGCAGGACCTCCTACACTGTGCAATGATTATGAAGACAGGTTGCAAACTGTGCTATCATCTGCATTTTAACTGCCAGCCAAGTAGCTGCATGCCAGATGAAATGACTGGTGATGGAAGCTCTCTGCTTGGCCCTGTAGATTACTAAGAAGGAGAATGAAACATACACAACTCACAGATTCGAATTACAGCAGACTGTTCCGAACCGCATGGCCTGCCCACACAGCACTCCAGACTATCATTACAGGGCTAATAAAGTGATAAAGCAAAGCATCCAGCTAGACAGAAATCCCACACTCACTGACAATGCCACAGGTCCAAGGCTGCTTTATCTCTCGCTGCAGTTAAGCAGATTATTACCTTGACTGTTAACCTGAGTGGTGTAAATTTAGATGCATAAACTTTAACAAGTTTCATCAGCTTAAATTCTCTGGAATTTAATCAGAGAGGAGAGATCGTATGGTACTGTACACTACCATTCAAAAGTTTGAATAGTTATGCTCATCGAGGCTTTTTTCTATATTTTTACTGTCATTAATAATCAATTTAAAGTGCCTTTGCTGAATAAAGTTATATTTTTAATTACTTAAACTTTTGAATGTTGGTGTATCTTGATATACGTTTTATAATATGAAAAAACATGCACATTCCTGTACATTGAAAATGACTATAAATTCGGTTATTCTGCATTTTTTATTCCAATTTGTTCAGTCTGTAAAACTTCACTATGAATAAATTATGTTGCTTATTTGATTCACTGAAGAAATGAATGCAACCGTGCAACATTGCAAACATGCCAAAAACGTGTTCTAAACTAAATTTGCATGGATTAATTTCATATACTTGCAGACTGGTTCACACTTGCAGACTTCCTTGATCTGGCCTACTTTACTGGGACTGTAATCACAAATCAGGGTTGTGTGCCATTCACAATTTAACCCGAGATTTCCTTTTCAAATTCAAAAAGGAATTTGCATCTTGAATTGAGGTTGCAAACAGGATGTAGAATTTGCAGTTTGAATTTCAGTGATGGATGGATGGATAATTCAGTAAAAATTAAAATCCAAGTCAAATTCCAATTCAACATTCTGTCTAGTTCAGATTCAATACAAAACAAGCCAATTTGTCAATTCAAATTTTTTTCAACCCTGTCACAATTGCAATCTTCGCATTGCATCTTCTCCATCATTTGATGGCAAATATATACAAACTTCTCTTTGAAATAAAATTGTTTGCCATCTGCTTTCCGCAATGTTGACTGCATTACGTGCAACATAATCTATGATAGGACTAATTCCCATAGGAAAACGGTAATGTTTGTTCTGAAAATAATGACAATTAGTTCATTTAATGCATAACAGAGCTAGTGCATTTAAAATAAAACAGGTGTTTCCACTGCTCAGTAAAGTGCTGCAATTGTTTAATGTGTTCAGGGATAATGTTCTTTTGAAATAAGCAAGACTGAGTATTAATTCTCCACATGCTTTGTGTTTTAAGCTTCAGATCCTCCATCTAATTTCTTTCTGGATGTTAGAATGTGTATGTATTTAAAATGGGTCTCTCTTGGCATTCCTGATGCATGCATGGCTGAAGGGAAATCACTCAGCGTGTTAGCCCATCTCCTCTCGGTTGAGTAAGAGCCCCTGGCCCTGTGTAGTTCTCCACGGGGGCCTCATCCTTGCCTGTAAACCCTGTTTAAACATCATAATAATTTTAACACTACTCCTCATTTTAAATCAGTGAATATGATGGAATACCAGGGAGGCCTGTGCTTCGCTACAGACATGCAGATGTCTAGGGAAAGCTCAATTGGAATTCAGAGAATTCTCCATTGAATCAAGTTCGTTTTATGAAGGTTTAGTATGTTAGTAATGAAATAAGAGCACTAAATTGATTGATTTTGACATTATTTCATTTGTTTAAAGAATTTAATTATTGGTAATTGCCTAAGAAAAAATGGAAAAGAAGATATTCAGTGCAAACATGATTCATGATTCAAAAATATGGCATGACACAGTGATAATGTAGTTTCCCTGAGGACATGCTGTGTGATATTCAGCATGCTTCCATGATTATAAAGATCTTCCAGCAAGTGGTTATTCAATTAAGATAAACATCTTTGAATCTCACAGAATTGTGAAGATTGGCTAGTTGCCACACTTGGAAGAGCTATATTTAGTAACTATTAAGTCAACTGTAATTAAGGTATATTTTAACTGAAAGTTAGAGCTGTGTTATCAAGGTGTGTCACATTGTTGCATTGCACTATTTTAAATGCATATTATTTTAAATAATATTTGTAATTTTTTTTAAAAATATATTTTATATTTAATGAAAAGATTTTTAATAATTGCATTATTTTAGCTGAAAGTTTGTAATGGCTTGTTTAAAGGCAAATTCCATTGTGACAACTTACCTCATATAGTGTGACAACATTCCTTGCTGTTGGGTTCAATCAATATATCTTTAGTCTGTTCAGTAACCTGCAGAAATCCAGCATCTGACTTTCAGAAATAAATCTACACTGAAAAATCTTCACTTGAGTAAAACAACTAGCCCTGGCCATCTCTACTGATGTGATGCTCAAATCAAAATGGGCCATTGAGAATTTTGTGGATGAAAATAATTCCAAAAACAGATGACCAGCAAAACAACTTGGATTAAGCTAAGAGACGAATTATTTTTTGTGGTTTTCTCATTTCCCACCCTGATTCATTCATTGTGTCTGTTGAAGGGGCTTGTTTAGGACCTGCGCCGTTCCCTCGGCATACCTCAGCCAGCTGGCGCAGACTAGAGATGGTCATGAAGTAGTCAACCATAAAGTCTGTTAGTTTAAGATTTAACATACTGGCATGCAGACAGAACCGCAGACAGAAAGCCAAGATCCCAAAGACACAAGATATACTCTGAAAAATGTGAAATCATGCCAGTTTATAAAGAAACCACAATGTCATTAAATCGTATTAGGTGCAATGAAAAGCACAATAAACCCTCAGAATACAATCCAAGTCAAGTGAGTATAAGATTTTACTTTCAAACATTGCAATTTGCATTAGATTGTAGCAGTTCACGACATACCTGTGTTCAAATTCAACCAATAACTATGATAAAATGGTCTCAATCTGTATAACAATGATAAACTGGAAGATTAAATGGGTAAGGCAATTTATGTCATTTTCGGTTATGCGGCTGTTACGCACATCATGTGTTAATGCTCTCAATAATAGGCAGCAGTTTTCAGTAAGCTGGTTCATGTAATGAAGTGTCATTAGCTTATCCCATCTGCCAGTGCATTTTTGCCATCCAAGTGTGAAAACTCAAAATAGCAGGTACAGATTACTTCCCATTGCTTTTGGCTACATCAGTCTCGTTTCCAGTACCCCCCCCCCAGTAATTAACGGCTTTCTTTGCACATATTACCTTCATTCCAATTGTTTTGGATTTTGTATATTGTTTTATTTTTAATTGATTTTTTGAGCTGAAAACTTATAATAACTTGTTTAATGCCAGATACTATTGTTACAACTTCAATGAACTGTATCTTTTGTCCTGTGTAGTAACCTACATAAACATATGAATGATTTCCTTGCACATACTACACAATATGTATAAAGAAATACATTCAAAAGAGAGGAAGACACTTTAGTATTGATTTGTTTCTGGCTAGAGTCAGTTAGAATTACTGTTTCCATTTAAAAACTATTTCCTGGCTTCCACCTATGCGTGTTTAAATTCATTGTATGGGGTTAAGGACTCGAGGAACACGAGGAACGGTTTCCTAGTTTTGGTATGGCATATTTCATACATGCCTTTCTCTGCTGCGTTGGAACATGTTCTGCCTCCCGTCAGTGTCTGAATACAAAGGAAATGACTTGTCAGGACATGTTTCCAATAGATTGTTATTTCAGTAGCTGCATTTAGACGGACCATAATTATAATAGACTCTTAAGACTTGCAGCCCAGTCCAAATATGAAAAGTCTGACTTGAAATTTTTTGGATCGAAAAGGGTGTTGAAAACTTTTGAAAATTTGTTTGATTATATATATTGAAATACATAGCCTTGCAAACACTAAATCTACAGTTGGGACTTTCTGTACAGGAATAATGTCAAGACATTTCCCACAAAGGAAACCGTAAATTTGAAGGTTTGGTTCACTCAAAAATGAAAATTCTGTCATCATTTACATACCTCCAAGTCCTTGTTTCTGGTCTGAATTTGGAACACAAAAGAAGAGCGTTAGATAGTAAGAAGTTTCTTATATCAATTTATTTTCAATAAAGTTTTTTTTTTTGTGCCAAATCCAGCAGTAAATCTTTTAAATAAATGTAAATTAAAATGATTTTGGAAACCTACAAAGATTTGTCTAGATTACTCAGGATAAATTCAATTTATAATTGTAAAAAAAAAAATCTCTGCAAATCTATATTAACTAAGCTACTCATATATATATATATATATACAGTGGGTACGGAAAGTATTCAGAGTAGAAATTTACTGAAGCAATAAATCTGGTGTGCTTGTGGAGAAAAATTAAAGTGGAGCCTCCCAGGAGGCGGAAGGGAAGTAAGAGAGGGATATAACAATGGCTACAAGTAGAAATACAGGCTAACCTCTCCGGAGGTTGTGTCAACTCGGGAACAAAGGCTTCTCAACCTGGAGTCATGGCTCAAGGGTTAAAGTCCATTTAGTGGGGAGGGTGGATAACGCCAATCCACTACCTGGGAAGTGGGGTATTACTTTTTTCGGTACATTTAAGGTTCATTTCTCCACCCTTGGAGAGAATACAAATACAGTTCTTGTCTGATAGAATGAATGATTACAGGGTCTGAGGCTGAATATACGTTTTTTTCAGCACGTTTACATTTTGAATAAATTGTTTTCTCTGGTTTTGATGTTAAAACTCCCTTTTAATTCTTGAGTTTGCATTTAAATTCCTAGTATAGTCTTTTAATAACCTGGTTTTGTACACTAGGAATGTTGTTGTCTCTATGGCAAATTGCTTATGTTCCTATTTTGTAAGTCTCTTTGGATAAAACATATGCTAAATACATGCATGTAGGTTAATTACATTGGCCACAACCCTAAAGGAAGTTCATTGGAATGACAGGAAGAGGAATTTTTTGAGATACAATTCAAAGAAATTCTGGGAATTAATCTGTCTATCATTCTTTTGTTCTATGTATTATTCTATGTATCTGTCAATTTCTCATTCTATGTATTGTTCTATCTATAGTTCTATCTGTGGTTCTGTTCCATCCATCCATCCATCCATCCATCTCTCTGTTGTATTGTTGCCTATATTTCATTTGTTTGTTCATCCATTTTATAGTTTGTTTGTTTGCTCTATAATTTGGTTGTTAATTCTATAGTTAATTTGTTTCATCATTTGTTTGTACATTTGTTTGTTTTTTGTTCATGTGTTTGTTCATTTATTTGTTTGTTCATTTGTTCATCCGTTCATTCATTCGTTTTTGTTCATTCATTCAATTTGTTTGTTCATTAATTTTTTTGTTCATTTGTTTGTTTTTATTTGTTCATTGTTTTTTTTATTCATTAATTTGTCTTTGTTCATTCATTTGTTGATTGGTCTGTTAGTTAATTAGTTTGTTCTTTTGTTTGTTTGTCCATTTTATATTTGTTCATTCATTTGTTTGTTCACTTGTTCATGTTGTCTGTTTGTTCATTCATCTGTTTGTTTTTGTTTGTTTTTCATTCATACGTTTGTTAATTTTTTCATTCGTTTGTTCATTTGCTGTTTTCTATTTAAATAGCAGCTACATGGATTTGTTTGAATTCCATTTAATTTCAGTTCTGCTTGCTTAAATTCATTATTTAATTGTATAGCCATTTTTTCAGGAACTGAAACTGTCGGGTTAAGCATAATCAGAGTTAGATAAATTATATATAAATTCTTTTTTGGTTCTGCAGCTCAAACTAAATGCTAACAACAAATTCACTGCAGGTCAAATAATTTCATTAGCACATATTCTATCATTGACTGCGCTAATGAAGCCACAATCTGTTGCGATTCCTTTTCAAGTAGCATTTGGTTTTCTATCACATAGCACCCACCGTTTAAAGCCTTGTTGAGTGCTGTCTGTTTGTTTTTCTTCTTCCAGTGTTTTTCTTCTTTCAGTGGGCTTTTTAGGTTTGCCACATTTCCTCTTATTGGCACAGGGGGGTGTGGATTGAGGGAATGGTGCAGTAATAGCTGTTGAATGCACTGGCTGTGCGGCTCCTACCACAGGGCCCACACATTCCAGGGATTACTCTTATTACCAGCCATTCTCTCAATGGGGAACAGAGTGGCCTAATGAAATATTCAAATGGATGAGGGGGATAAAGCTCTCCATTACTGAATTAAATTTTCAAAATGTTTGTGGTGCTTATCTTTGAGTATGTGCATGTGCATTAGAGAAACTGATTAAGAGTGTGCAATTATTATCAGCCTTATAAAATAACATTTCTGAGCCATTTGTGATGAATTGCAGCATGTTAGTAACAATTTAATCAGTAATTGATTTAAAGCCTGTGCAAATGTACTTTGTCCTGAGATCTCAAGGGGTGGTGAAATAGTGGACTCAGCATGACCACTTATTTATTGTTTAAGGACTATTGCTTTTACAAATTCGCATGGTTCAGGTTCATGATTCATCTCTTTTAGCCAATTAGCAATGTTACAACAGTCTCAAATCTTAAAATAAGCTGACACAAAACTGTGACTACAGTAAAGTCAATATGAATTAATTCATAAATGCCTTAACAATAAATATATTCAGAGATCAAAAACATGCGCCTGGTTTCAAATAAATGTTTGCAGTAGAAATAAAACCATCATGAACAGGCTACGAATGCACAGGCAGAGTAAATTGAACGGGCATTGCTTAGCTTGAATCCAGGACTTGTAATAGCCCATATTAGTCCAATGTTAGGTCTGCCTGTACATCCTGAGCAAATGATATCCTAATGGGATTTCTCGCGGAAATCTATTAACCTTGAGTCCACCCATAAATTTCATGCAGTTTAGCTAAATGATGACTGTAGAGAATGGCACCATGTAACCAGTGGGTGTGAAGCCATCATTAGATCAAGGATGATTTGATGACCCCTCCTATTCAAACAAGGTTATAGTCAGATTGCTTGCATTAGATCTACATTTGATAAAGGATGAAATAACATAAGAATGGTATGTGCAAAACAATGGTTCTGAGTCACCCAGAAATTCAGAAACTCAATTTATGTCTCAAAAATAATACATTCATCATTTTCAGTGATGGAATAAGATTTTTAAACTCTGTTTTAAGATGTTGCCTCTGGGTAACACAGCCAAAATTTTTACTTAGCAAACAGATGATGCATAAATAATGGCATTAAAATGGTTAACCAATTAAATGCTTTTTGTTGCTCACATATGCTGGTGGCCAATTTAAAACTTTAAAAATTACTGGCATGGTACACAATATTGCAGTTATCATGTTTTTTTAAGATGATAAATAATTGAATTTTCAATAATTTTGACAGATTTTTAAAAAAATAGATAAAAGATATTTTAAGTAACCTTAAGTAAACAGTTGGCTATTCTATTAGACTCTGTCATGTAGCAGTAATTGTAAAATATAATATGCAAATTTGCTTTTGTCACGCTATGGTGGAATGAAACGCACGAGGAAGATGAGCAATGCAAATAATCTTTATAGTCTTTAATAATCCACACAAGGGTAAATCCAGGACAGAACAGGCAGGAGCACACGTAGGGACGTAGTAGACCGGATGACAAACAGAGAACAGAACACAACTTAAATAGGAGGGCTGATGAGGGTAATTAATGACAAACACCTGAACCAAATGACAATAATCAGACATGAGGGAAAACTAGGTCAAACAGAGCACATGGGGAAGGAAACACAACAAAACAGGTCCTTGAGGTGTGACAGTTTGCCCCCCTCCTGGAAGGCGCGACCTCGCACCCCAGGAACAACAAAGGGAGGGACGGAGGGGGACTTAGAAGGATGACAAAGGAGTGGATATGGGATGATGACAGGGGATGGCAAAGGGCTGGCAGGAAGGCAGGCAGGAGGAGGTTCAGGAGGTTGGCCGGATGACTGGGAGGAGGACGACCAACAGAGTCCAGGGTGGCGATGACGGAGGGAGATCCAGGGAGAAGACAGGAGGAGCCCGGGCAGACCAGATGGAGGGAGGAGACAGGCGGGAGCAGGAGGAGCCAGGAGGGACCCAGGCCACAGCCATGATGGTGGCCCACGGTGGAGCCGACGGAGGGAGGAGCCATGGTGAAGGAAGGGCTGATGACTTCAGGGGGCTGACCAACGGCGGCGGAGCAGGTGGTGGCGGAGACGGAGAGCTGATTAGCCAGGGTAACGGGGAGGCTCCGGAGGGCCAAGGCGGAGCAGATGGCTCCGGCGATCGAGGCGGATGCAGGGTTTCAGAAGGCCGCAGTGGAGCCGGAGCGACAGAGGACCAAGGTGGAGCCGGAGGGAAGGAGGAGCCTGACAGAGCCGGAGGGATGGAGGGGAGAGGGGAACGACCTCCGTGGTCGTTTCAGGACAGGGAGACAGTTCAGGGCAGATAGATAGTTCAGGACAGGCAGAGAGTTCAGACGAAGGCGAGAGAAGAGGGGGCATGTCTGCATATATCTCCACATTGTCCTCAGAGTTCAGCTCACCCTCAGCCATGGTGCAGTGGGCGGAGCTTCCCTCCGCTCTTGCTGTCCATAGCGCTCTTCCCTGTGGCGAGCACTGTAGCTGGCTCTCGCACCTGGTCTGACGTCACAGGCTCTGGCTCCGGGGCGATCCTCAGCACTGTCGCTCCATTAGGCGATGGCTCTTGCTCCGCGCAGTGGGGTGATGGTGGGCTGGGCTCTGTCTGTGTTCCGGATCGGGGGTTAACGCTCCCCTGACACCGAATGATGGCCTCCTTCCAACTCAGTCCAGTGGTGTCTGGGGGGTCTATAACGTGGTGAAGATTCAAACCGATCCAGAACAGAGACTTCAGTGTCTCATCATCAAATGGGAAGGTCACGGCGAAAACACTGAAGTCTCTGGCAAAGTCGAGCAGGTCAGGGTTAGCATGGGCAATGGAGAAGAGTTGGGAGGCCTGATAATCCATAAAGAAAACCAAAAACTGAATAAATAAAATAATAAAATAAACGGGGAAAACACGACGGTATACTTTTTCTTTCTTTTTGTAGGTCCAGTCTTCTGTCATGCTATGGTGGAATGAAACGCACGAGGAAGATGATGAGCAATGCAAACAGTCTTTAATAAATCCATACAAGGGTAAATCCAGGACAGAACAGCCAGGAGCACACGTAGGGACGTAGTAGACCGGATGACAAACAGTGAACTGAACACAACTTAAATAGGAGGGCTGATGAGGGTAATTAATGACAAACACCTGAACCAAATGACAATAATCAGACATGAGGGAAAAGTAGGTCACACAGAGCACATGGGAAGGAAACACAACAAAACAGTTCCTTGAGGTGTGACAGATTTTTTGTTAACATATTTACTATTGTCATTAGTAAAACATGTATAGTCACCTAAATTTACTATAATATAGTAAATTTAACTGTTACTATAAATATTTAGAAAAAAAATTATTCATTTTTATTTCATTCAGAGTACAATGTTGATTTCAGGTAATACACCTAAAAAATACTGCCGTTTTTGATTTTGGTCAATATTATTAGTCAATATTGGGTTAAAACAGCCTGCACTGAGCTTTAGAGATTTTTGCCTTATACTACTGTAGACCGAGTTTTCTCTTAGCTTGACCTTAAAAATTCTAGAGCACACAATTTTGGAATGAGATGATTGATATTGTTTTTGTCTCTACAAAACAAGCTCTGTTGCAGAAATTGTGCCAAGAAAAGATTTTTTCAAAAAACCTTGATAAGGTCTAGCTGCCCTGATGGCACATCACTTCTGATGGATTTGTTATTGCTACAAACGTATGTTGTAGACTGTTATTATTAAACTGCATTCAGTGTCTTGCTCTAAGGAACCGTATCACCAAGAAACGCTAGGCTTAATTAATCCTTCCAAAGAGTCCGATTGATGATAAAAGCCAATATAAACATGCGCCCAGCAGTCAGGAGCACTTCATCAATCAATTTCACACTGTAAGGGAGCATTTCCAGCCTCCTCTAGCTGCCTGTGGAAAGACAAGTCAATTGTGCTGTGCTTGACAATACTCATGAAATGGTTAGCTGGATTTCAATCGATGGCAAAGATTACCCCGTCATTTCACTGTCACTAGGGAAATGGTGGAGACTGAAAAGGGAAGTCAACTATCTTCTGCTGTCTTCCAAAAATCATGCTGCCCGTGTCTAATGACATCTGCTGCCTATTTTTTGATTCCTTGAGTGGAAGTCATTTAATGGCAAGTATAAGACGGTTAAAGTCAATGTGAATTACTGTTCGCAACCCATTTTTACTTCCGTAATATATCACAATCACAGTGAGTAACAGGAGGCTCAATGAGACAAAATGTGGGGTGGGATTTTATTCATTAGAAATCATTTCTAATTATTTATTTATTAGAAAATGTGGTAACACTTTATTTTACGGTGTCCTTGTTACACGTTACATGTACTTACTATTGTACATAATTACATGCAAGTAAAGTGCATGTAGTTGAGTAATATTGCTCAGTACTTAAATGTATAATTACACTTTAACAAGGACACCTTAAAATATAGACTAGTGTAACCGAAAATGTTATATATAATATGACAGGAATATAATGGCGCTTTTCCACTGCATGGTACGGCACGGTACGGCTCCCTCAGGTGGCACTTTGGGGGGTTTTCCACTGGGTACAGTACCTGGTACCTGGTACTTTTTTTAGTACCACTTCGGTTGGGGTTCCAAGTGAACCGTACCGTTACCAAAACGTGACGTGTAAACTCTGCTGATCACGGATTGGCCGGAGAGAATCGTCACTAACTGCGTCACTGAACTTACGACACAAACACAAAAGAACCGCTAGATTTAAATCAGCACAGCCAGTGAAGGATCGAACGCAACTGTTTTGAACGAGCGCACCTTTTTTTTAACAACCAAAAAGTTTTGTTGTCTGTTACGGAAGTACAGACGTTCCTCTCGTTGATAGCAGAGGAGCGGATCCAGCGAGAGCTTGATGGGCGATGCGGAATGAAAAAGTTTTTTTTAGGAGTCGTGATAGTAGAGGCGGCGCAACCATAACGACATGTGAATAATCCCGCCCACTCTAAAGCGGTACTGAACTGCAGTGGAAACGAAAACCGTGCCGAGCCGAACCGTGCCGTGCCGTACTGAGCCGTGCCGAGCCGAGTCGTACCACGCAGTGGAAAAGCGCCATAAGAGGAAAGTCATTTTAGATTAAGAGCAGGGTATTACATTTTGATGAAAGATTACCAAGACAAACTGTGTTTTTTCTTCTTCTTTGGAATAGCTTGAATCAAGCGGGCATCGATGAATCATTCACGTGAAGAGCAGGCACACGCATTAGGAAAGTGAATAGGGTCTATTTTTATGTTGACTAATTTTCATGTCTAGTTAGGTGAAAGTCATATTGTAAGAAAGATAGGAAGACCAGTAGCTGCTAAACTGATGTTGAAAAGTGAGTGGGCTCATCTGGCTGTTGTTTAAATAATTGTGTTTTATTTCTCTCTGTTTTTGTGTGCCCATGAGTTTATGCGCTGAGATGAAAAAACTCCTCCCAACTTATAATGTGCATTTGAAAAAGCAACACACATCAAACATCTTCCCTTGTAATGACTTGTAATAACAATCATTTCTAAACCTGTTGTCCAACAAAAGAAAACATTATAACGTTTTTACTCCACAAAATCAGTCAAATGTTTGAAATAACTTCCTTTGTGATCAAATGTGGCTTCTTACCACAGAATGAGGCAGAAAATATATTCTATACTGTAATAAATTCTATTTTGATTAGCAATGGATTATAAATAGACTTAGTTTTTATGAAAATACCCAAGATGACTTGAGGAACACAGATAATATTGTTGCTTTTGTGTGTTTATTGTCTTCATGTTTGATCAGTTTAAGCGTTTCTATCTTCTTTTTAACTTAGTTACAGTGATAGCGATGCCTTTGTCCATATTATGGATTTTCTGGAAAGTCACAAATGAGTATGAGTATGAATGAAACAGAAATTGTTTATAGCAAGGCCGTAACCATGTCTTGAACATTGGAGGGGGATTGTTTTTGAAGTAACTAAATTCACAGCTTCATTGTTTGTAGGGACAAACAGATGCAGGTAATTCACACTCGCATTCATCTCTCTCTCTCGTTCTCTTTCTCTCTCTTTCAAAATAGCCAAATTTACGAAATAAGTCGAGTAGTTTGCATCACTAGATGTAGCTGTCAGACATTTAACATTTCAATCGTAAAACAGTTGACTAATAAAAAATTTGCAGCTTCCATCTCACCTTGTTCTCTTTCCACAATAAACTGACGCTCTGCTTCTGTGAATGGTAAATTCCGCCTACTTTGATTTGATTGGCCAGCTCAATTATTTTGACATTGACGAGCGCTGAGGCAGATCAGGCTGAAAATGTAACTTTTAAAGGGGGGAGGGGGGTTGGCCATTTCTAATTATTGGTGGACTTGTCCCCCTCAATGTCAATGGTGGTTACGACCCTAGTTTATAGCACTCATTAATGGCCAATCCATTCTATTTTGGCTAAAAATAGTAAAAATAATATACTTTTGAAGTAGACATATGATAATACATGTTTTTCTCCAGTGTACAGGAGTGTACATAAGTTTTTTTTTTTGTTAATTTGTTTAAAAAATCGCACATCAAAAAACAAAAAAAAACAAAACACTGATGTGCCAAGCTATCAGTTAAACAACCAAGGTATTTGATTAAATAAATGCAGTCTTGCTTCTTTCATATTGTATTTTTAGACGTTTTACATATTTTACAAATATAAATGCACTGACTCAACATCTTTACTAGTTATACATCTAGTATTTTTAATTAACCTATGCTAGTGTGTTAGTCTTTCGTTATTATTTCTTCAGTCTTTCAAGTCTTTCAATGATATTCAGTATATATCTTAATATCTATTTTCTCCAAACTTGCTGTTTTTGCAAAACTATTCTAAATAAATGCTTTTTATGAAGCTTAATTACAATTTTAAAAACAAAGTCATATGTGATTATCATGTGAATATATTGTGAATATTCAGTACATCACTAGCTTTGAGGAAGGTTGGTTGTGTGAGTGGAATATAAACAATTAACACCAACAAACAGGAATTTGCATCTGACCAAACCACACTTCTGTTCATAGTGTAAATTTGAAACAATAAATCTGAGTCTTCCATTGCAGCAGGAATGCCCAGTTTTCTTCAAGGCTTCCTGCTTTAAGCCGTTGAGCAGACTGGAATGGTTTTGCTTATAACACTCACTAGGGTCACTTCACATGTGTATTCTGTGAGGACACATCAGTAAAAATTCGGTGTGAGCCGCCCGAGGCCAGCACCAATATCAGCCAGTCTGAGAGGACACATGGAGGGAGGTCAGAACCGTTCCTGCTAGATTAATGTCATAAATTACACTGCATTTCAGACAGATAAATTCATTGAGCTATGCTATCAAAATAGAAATCCCTGTTCCGGTAATGTCATACAGTGAATCATGGCATACAGTAAACAGCAAACCAATTCTAGCTTGCTCCAGGTGGCTGATGTTCCTTCTTCGGAGCCAACTGTGTGACATTTCGGGACCTGGAGAGAGGACGGAAATTAAAAACGGAAAAGTGGTGGAAATCGAAACTGAATTTCATGTGAGGGGTTAACATAGGTTAAAATGGTGGCGTCGGTTTGTGAGGTATTTTAAGAATTTGAGTCTTGTATGATATCAATTATAAAACAGTGAATTTGTATGCTTTTTATGTACATTTTGAATAGAAAGCAATTAAAATCAATGTTAAAATACTTTTCCTCTTATATGACCGATTCTTCTGAAAAGTATTCAAAAAGGTGACTTGTTTTGTTTTTGCAGTTCCATTCGGTGTCCATAGTGGTGCAGAAGTGACACGCTTCAGCTATAAAGCTTTGAAAAATAATTTCTGTTCCCTAAATCAGCAGTTCCTCTTTAGGGAGAATGAACGTTCTCCTGCTCCACGGCTTTATGAATGTAACAGTTGTGCAAAACATCTTGTTCAGACCAACTTATCATACGACAGTTTTGCTTGAGAGCGCTTGCGAAATGTTTTGCTCCTCTTCAGACAGCAGAACACCATCTGTCTGATCTAACAAGCGCTGAGCGAGATCTATGGGCTCATGGAGATAAGCACTGCAACATTCATTGCCCCATCCTCTGAAACACAACACACAGACATTCAGAAGGCCAAGACCAATTTCCAAATGAGCCTGAACAAACAATCTAGTGTGGTATTGCTATCAAAATGAAATTGAGAATGGGTTTTGAATTCCAATTTAATTCCTGAATTTGAATTGAGGTGTCAAACAGGAGGCAGATTTGAAATTCGAATGTGAATTTAAAATAAATAGCTGTAATTCAAAGTACATTATATAATACTGCTCAAAACTTTAAAGTTGGTATTATTATTATTTTTTATTTATTTATTTATTTTTACTGAAAACGGTCTCTTATGCTTACCAAGGCTGCATTTATTTGATTAAAAATATGGTCAAAAATATTTAAATATTATTTAAATATTAAACAACTATTATTTTAATAGATTTCAAAATTTAAGTTATTCGCAAAGCTGATATTTTCAGCATCATTACTCCAGTTCCAGTGTCACATGATCCTTCAGAAATCATTCTCATGCTGACTTGGTGCTAAAGACACATTTTTGTTATTATAAATGTTGTGCTGCTTTTTCTGAATTCTTTGATGAATAGAAAGTTAAAAAGAACAGCATTTATTTGAAGTAGATCAATAAGTCTATCAACATAATAAAGCATCCTTGCTGAATAAAAATATTAATTTCTTACTGACCTCAAACTTTTGAATGGTAGTTCAATCACTTTGAGTCGTAGTTTTCATGCATCATTTAAATATAATTAATTGAAGAACTGCTACTGTGAAATAACAGTGAAAGTATGGCAACTAATATTTAGGAATAAAATGCAAATGCATACTTTTTCCTCCCAGTACATGACCATATTATTAGGCCAGTAATGAAAGAAGAGCAGTGATCAGGTAATATCTGCATTTTTTTTGCTTTGTCTCTTGCCTGTTCTCTCACTCTCTCCCCACTCCGTAGTTGTAATCATTTTTCATTGTACAAAAGTAATTAGCCCAAAATAATCACGCTCATATTTTGTATGGCACAGACACCGCTCTCATTGTGAAGACTATTGCCAGTTTGTTTTCTGTTCTGCAAGAGCTAAATTGAAATTTCCCTGGAAAAACATTTTTCAGTGACGCTAATGCAGTTTGAGCTGTGTGCAAATAGTTCATTTGGCACAGTAATAGGCAGCGTGTACAACAAGGTGGCAAAAGGCACAGAGCATAAGTGATGTACACGACCCACATTAGTTTAAAGTGTAGATAACGATTCTGTCAACAGTGATGATGATGATAATAAGGTAGTTTAATTATGGTTTCCACTCTGTGTAATATAAAGCAGGTAGTGGTTGAATAGTTATGGCAGAGGGAGACAGATTCTCTGCAGCTGTGCCTTGAGACTCTCATTATGGTTGCAAAACTTTTCCTGTCACATATTGTCATACAAGCCCATTTGTCAAGACACTAATCCCCTGAAAATGAGATGTCTATCTCAAGAGGGTGAGCAATGGAAAAGAGACACAAAAAAGGAGCACTTTGTACTGTTATGTAAATTCGGTAAGAAAACAAGGACATCTGCTGTTTATGAATCCGCATTCTCTCAGAGAGGGAGCTCGACATTAATAGAATATTTAAACCCCTGTTTTTGGCGGTTGTTGAACCAAATTGGCTAGATTAAAAGATCAACCATTTGATATTGTTCTGCAAACACTGTGTGATCGAATGTGATTATGCATCTTTGTTTTATTTATTCATTTATTTATTGTTTTCACTAAGAGATTCTGAAGGGTTGTTTTTTTTCAGTTTCCCAGTAATTTAGTCATCACCTCTCCTACACGCTTATGTTTTCTAGCCAAAAAACCTGATTTAACAAATTGTATAATATGCCAATTAATTAATCATTTTAGTAATACAGCATTATTGTGGCAGATGAAAAATTGATTAAATACTTCAGAAGTGTATTCAACATTATTTGTTTTGTTTTATTTGTATTCCAGAAAAGTGTTGTTTGTATATTTATAATTATTCAGTAATTTAGTCAATAACTCATACAATAAAATCAGTTATACTCACTCAAGGTAGCATTTATTTGATCAAAAATGCAGTAAAAACAGTAACATTGTGAAATATTATTACAATTTAAATGAACTGTTTGTATTTTCATATATTTTAAAATGTAATTTATTCTTGTGATGGCAAAGCTGAATTATCAGCAGCTATTACTCCAGTCTTAAGTGTCATCTTCAGAAATCATGCTAATATGCCGATTTAATGCTCAAGGAACATTTCTTATTATTAATGTTAAAACAGTTGTACTGCTTCATATTTTTGTGGAAACCATGACACATTTTTCAAGATTCTTTGATGAACAGAAAGTTCAAAATAACAGCAATCGTTTGAAATGGAAATGTTTTGTAAACATTTATAAATGTCTTTACTGTCAAGTTTGATTAATTTAATGTGGCTTTGCTAAATAAAAGTATTAATTTCCTTCAAAAAGTCTTTTAATTTCATAAAAAAAATCTTACTAACCCCAGAGTAATGTACGTTGTTTTTTAGCATCTTACGCAATGAAGGCCACATTTTTAACTCAAAAGGTGTTTAATTCTGTTGAATTCCTTTTACTGTTCTGTTGTTAATTATGTCATTTGATATTGAATTCACACAGTGTACAGGATTATCATGGTTCTGTAACTGTTCTAAATAAGCTGAAATTTTGGGCTGATGTGCCGTGCACACAGTGTTTTCTGTCATACTAATGCTTAAACATGACTCTGTCCTGGTCTTGTGGGACTTTCGCACTGTATACATTCCATAAGTCACCTCAAAAACATGTCTCAGTTATTATTCTGTGAGTGGAAGAGGAAAAGAGATAGTGTGCTGGCCCTCTGCCATGTATTCGGTGCAAATGGCTCCTGTGGCCTTAAGGAAGTTTACCTTTTTCATAAGCCGTTAATGATTTATTAAGGAGCCCTGACACAGAGTGCGGCAGAGAGCTTACACACCGGCCTCATCTTTCTCAAGGTGACATCCTGGGGAGCCGCAGCGAGCTGGGGACCTGGTGAATTTTTTAGCTGGCTGGAACGTCTCATCTCCTCTCTCTTTTCAGGAAGAGGCGGTGGAGCTTTAGTCAAGTTGTCACACGAGAAGGTGAAGGCTGTTCTTTAGAACAAGGAGGCAGAAGCGTTATTTTAAAATACCACCTCCGCTGCTCGGGTCAGTATCCGATAAGATCTGCGGTATATAATCCTGTTTTCAACAAGAGTAAATCTCAGCCCAAACATGCTCTTTTTAAAGCGAGGGGAAACCCTGTGGTAATGAGAGGACTGAGACTTCTCAGGCTTATCCCATTGCCCTGTCATGCATACAGTGTGACTGCATATTTAACATGGGATGAGATTTAAGTGTTAATTCTTAGTGGATATTTTTCCACAAAGTCCCAATCAAAGCATTCTAATGCCGCCATTATTGGATTTCATTTTTCAGTTTCTGTCTGTTTTTCCACATTAAAATAAACATAAATGCCTTGGTGTGTATGGGCCTTAAAGGATTAGATTCAATTATTAGATTTGTTTATTACAAACATGCAGCTTTTCACTTCACAAGATGTTACACCCAGTTGTGTGGATTATTGTGATGTTTTCATCATCCAAATCATCCATATTTATCCAGTAAATTAGTATATTTAACTCGTACAATAAAATCACTTATAGTCACTACAGTAGCATTTATTTGATCAATAATTCAATAAAAACCGTAACATTGTGAAATATTATTAAAATTTAAACTCTTTGCATTATAACATATTTTGAAATGTAATTTATTCTTGTGATGGCAAAACTGAATTATCAGCTATCAGCTCCAGTCTTAAGTGGCATCTTCAGAAATCATGCTAATATGCTGATTTGATGCTCAAGGAACATTTCTTATTATTACTGTTAAAACAGTAACTGCTTCATATTTTTGTGGAAACCATGATACGTTTTAACGAGATTCTTTGGTGAACAAAGTTCCAAGAGAAGTAATTATTTGAAATGGAAATCTTTTGTAACATTTATAAATGTCTTTACTGTCACTTTTGATCAATTTAATAGGGCTTTGCAGAATAAAAGTATTAATTTCCTTCAAAAAATATTTGAATTTAAACAAACAAACAAACAAACATACAAAAAAAAAGAAAAGAAAAACCCATAAATAATCTTTTTTACCCTAGACTTTTGAACAGTAAAGTACTTTTTTTTAGCTTCTTATGCAATGAAGGTCATATTTTTAACTCAAAAAAATTTATTTTACGGATCTGTTTTTAATTTCTGGTTAATTGAATGGAGTCATATGGATTATTGTGATGTTTTTATCAGCTCTTTGGACTCTCATTCTGACGGCACCCATTCACTGTAGGGGATCCATTGGTGAGCAAGTGATGTAATGCTAAATTCATTGTTCAATATCAGTTTTCATATAAATTGATCGGCTTAGCAGGAAAATTAGTGGCATAAAGCTGTAACCCATTTAAATATACAGTATACCAGTTATTAATAATACTCTATTTTTATCTATTATTATGTTATCTAGTGTGCTTGAGAATTTAAGTCATAGTTTAATTGAAAAGAATATAATGGGTGTTCCTCTGAGGAGCACCCTAGATTTAAATCTCAAAGGAAGCCAGTAATATATACAGTTCTCATTAAAAGGTGTCTTCTGCAGCAATCTACTTGTAATCATGCTGACACACACACATCACTACATGTTTTAACAGTGATTATGGAATATTATCCATAGAGTTGTTAATGGAGTGCTGATTTGTAGTAATTATTTTATAATTTACATTTCAGGGTTATGATAACAAACTGGAAAGAGATCCAAAAGTGATGCCATTTTTGTTAATTGCATTTGTCTAATGAAGTAAAATGAGAGCCATTTGTACTAAAAAGTTTGATTTCTTGTATCAAAATAGACCAAAATATTTATTTTTAATTCTACTTAAAGGAAAAAAACATTGTACACTGATGTAATATTCTGAAACTTACTCGTAGACCCAGACAGATTTATGAACACAGGAACATTTTTGGTAAGAACCTATCCAAGTATGTGAACCCTTAGATTTAATAACCGGTTGACCCTCTTTTAGCAACAATAACCTCCATCAAACGCTTCCTGTAATTGCGGATCAGATGTGCACAACAGTCAGGAGGAATTCAGCACCAGTCCTCTTTACAGAACTGTTGCACATCTCTCTTGAGGTCATGCCAAAGCATCTCAACCGGGCTGAGGTCAGTAGTCTGACTGGACCATTTCAGAAGGCTTATTTTTTGTGTGTGTTGAAGACATTCGGTTACTGATTTACTCCTAAGCTTTGAGTTATTGTCCTGTTGCATCACCCAAGTTCTGCTGAGCTTTAATTCGCAAGCAGATGGTCTTACATTCTCCTCCAAAATACTTTGTAATGGAGCAACTTGACTAAATCTGTTCAGTCCAGAGTCGTACCTACACGAAGTGGGGGCCCCAGGCAAAATTAATCAGTGAGTCCCTTCTAAAATATATATTTTTTTGTTAATGTATCTTTGTTACCCAGTGATATAATTATACAACCTATGAAATGTGGACAAAACACATCTAACAGTATATAATGCACAAAACAGGACGTGCGCTCTCTCTCAGATGTGCACGCTCAAACCTGTGCACTCAAATCTATAAAATTGTCTTCTCTCCTGAAATTAATGTTGCCAGAAGCCCATCAACCACCAGACTTCCATGACTGACTGATGAAATAACAGAGTACCTTTCAATTACGGATCCATCTTTGTTAGCATTTCAAGCTGATTTTGGTCAGTGAATTCTCATTATTTATTTTATTTTTTTAGCAATAGTTATTTGAATTAAGTGCCTATTCTAAATAGATATTTATTGAATTATTTGATCTATATCAGCAAGTGAACGAGTTGCGGCGAAGCTCATGAAAAGAATGTTTTGTTTAGTTGTGTATTAGTAGTCTGTGCGTTTCTCTTCGCGAGACACGAATAATATCTTTTGTGTAGCCTAATGAATTTAAGCACAATATCGAACGGAGAAAAAAAATATTTATCATTTTTAATTAATTAGGCTGTAAAAATGGGAATGTTAAAATATTTAAGGCACAGTTGTTGCATGACAACCTAGCCTGTTATCATTTGCTCATGGAAACAATGATAAATGAAATGTTTTATATTTGGTTTGGAGTGGAATAGAGTGTGGGCAGTCCTGTTTCCTCTTTTCCTCCTCTTTTTTTCGCTTCAGGCTGCCTGATAGATTTGTCCTCTTCTTTATGTTTACCGTGCGTGTTTATGTGTGTGTGCGCGAACATTTTCAGTTCATTCCTAAGTTGCACTAGCTCAACTTCCATATGAAATGGATTAAAAACGCTCGGGTCCCGCGTTCTGCTCTACTCCAGATCATGCATTTTCTAATCTACAGCACCGCGAGGACGCGCTGCACCTATTTGAAAAAGGCGGCCGAGGAGGCAAAAGCATAACCAGTATATCGAGAGAGGGGTCCCATAGGGGGATGGAGTAGAGCCCTGCATTTCAGCCCGACTTTTTTATGCCCCTTCGGGCCGGGCTTCGGGCCAATTTTCACGTCATAGTTCAGACGCGGGCGTGAAGTTGCCGATCCTGACTCCTGACTCGGTTTTATTTTGTTAAGTAGTAATTTAAAGCTTTCTATAGATATATTTATCATGCGTGCTTTAGCTTCCACTCTCCGCGCAAACTATTGGATATAGCCACATTTATCTAGGTTTAACGTTTCAACATTGTTATATGCTTGAACTGTTTTATATCTATAGATTTTATTTTAGGCAAGTCGTGATGATTTGAGAAGGCTAAATTGATCAAACATAGGCTCACTGTCTGCCGATGGCCGCTTGGTCGTTACTTTAAAAAACAAAAACTTATATTTAACGAACAAAAAAATGC
>NW_015662163.1:250001-258600 GCF_001515625.1 Sinocyclocheilus rhinocerous
TAAACGAAATATAATCACTATGCCATTACATACAAAGCTGAACTATTTTAATAGCTGGAACAGTATAAACTGTTTTGGGAGAAGGGGGAAAAAAAGACGGGCTTGGGTCGGACTGGGGCCGGTAATTCTGATAAGCTGTCGGACACGGGCCGGGCTAGGGCCTAAATTTGAGGCCCGTGCAGGGCTTTAGGATGGAGAGATGTCGCTGCGTGTTATAGCTATTAATTTTAACATTCCTGTTGGTTTAAATGGTCGGCCATCGGGGGCCCCCTTAAAATGCGGGGCCCCAGGCATTTGCCTGCCACATTGCTACGCCTCTGGTTCAGTCACATGTAACCATGAGTTCAATAACCCTAATCCTCTCAAAAAAAAATATAAATAAAAAATACAGTAAAAGCAAAAATATTGTTAAACATATTATTACAATACTGTTACGAAAACTGTCTTGATACAAAGCTGAATTTTCAGCAACCATTACTCTCCAGTTTTTTAGAAAATATTCTAATATACTGATTTGGTGTTTACGAAACATTTATTATCAATGTTGAAAACAGTTGTGCTGCTTAATATTTGTGTGAAACAGTGCTACATTTTTAAGGATTCTTTGATGAATAGAAAGCTCAAAAGAACAGGAATTATGTAAAAATATTTATATTTTTTTGGTAACAATTTAAACATTTTTACTTTCCCCTTTGATCAACTTAATGTGTGTTTGCTAAATAAAAGTTTTTTTTTTAAATATATTTTTGACCCCAAACTTTTGAATGGTAGTGTGTATATTCTAAATAATATGATTTATATTTCTTATTCATTTAACATCATAACCATAAGACATTGTTTTTTTAATGTATAACATAAAGATATGTGTTGTACATAAAACATATATAATATACATAATACATATAATACATACACACACCATGTATGTATATGTATATATATATATATATATATATATATATCAAATCTGAAATTATTATAGAATATTATAAAAAATATAATAAGTTATTATAGTATAATTAACTTTTAATGAACTTGAATTAGTATAAATTAACTTGAATTGTACTGCTAATAAGATCATTTTATTATGGAAAAAATGTATTATGGTAGAAAAGAGTGCAAAATACATGGCATACATACACAGCAAAGTCAGTGGAGTCTATGCATGTTAGAGTGCAAATTGATAAGCAGAAGTGCCATCAATCACCATGTTACAATTCAAGCAATCATATCTCAAACTATTGACTTCCACATGTTAAAAACGTCTTTTGTTCTTCTCCATTTTCACATTCTCTCTCCCACATACACATTCACACACAAGCACATGGTATTCTAAGAATGCTTAGCTCATTAACGTGTCTCAGAGTTACTGTGCAGTTCATCATGCAGAGCTAAACTAATGGAGCAGACCTAATGCTCCTCACACTGGCTGCTGGATCATCTCTGATGTTTAGTATCACTAGATTTAACTCAAAAATCAACATTCTGTGGCTCATATTAAAAATCTCATGAAAAGATAATAACCCCTGTATTTCGGAAAATGTCTTTGGCCGATTATTTTTGCTCTGGTTAAATGTTGCGAAACCGATTATTAAAGCTGTTTAGGGCTGCAGTTACATAACCAAAAAAAAACTAAAAATGTGAACTAACATTTGTTATAATTCATATGTTCATATCCATTCTCATGTAACCACAAATTACAAGTAACCAACACTGCAAATTGCCATTTGTGCAAATTGCGTTTCCATCTCTCTCCCTTCTGCTTTTTTGATTGCACAGGTATGACCTTCAGAATAATTTTGGTTGCCACTTCCTGTCCTGACAGGTTGCCATGGTAACAGCTCTTTGGACTAACAGACAGACGATGTACAGCGCTGGCACTAGAGCACTCGTGTCTGAGTACTGCGTGTTTCTAATGCTGTCAGATCTGACTACTTCAAGAGAGGGGATGCATTTAGACTTGCCAAATCTTCAGATTAACTCGGAAGTATTTGTTTCCCCCCTTTTCTTTCAGGAATGGTGTAATGGCAAAACGCTATATTAATGATCATTTGAACAATGGTGGACATTTTTGAGTAAATCTGAATCGAATTGAAAGACCTCAAGGAATTAAATTGTTAACTGCATGCTGATATTACATTTAACTGTGGAAAAATCATGTTAATTCTGTTTTAGGCTTATGTCTCCACCTTATTTTGCAATGCAGAAGTAAGCTGTTTTCTGTGAATGTGTGAGACGTGCGATTCATTAGATGCTAGAGGTAAATAACTAGAAGAATAAAGTAAATACCAGTAATTAGTAAAAATATTTGCAATACAAACCAATGTGTTTACAATTATATGATAACAAATGCCAGTGTGTCACGAATCCTGTCCGTGGCCTTCTGTCCGATTGCCACCAGAGGTCGCCTTTCCATTACATTGACTCTCCCATTACACAGACTGTTACATGTCACCCCGGACTACATTTCCCATGTTCCATTTCACTGATTACACTCTCACCTGTAGCCAATCACACATACTATATAACACCCACTCAGACCCTTCTCAGATTGCCGAGTATTGTTAGCGTTTATCGCTACGTCAATGATAGCTACATTACGGAGCCATTCCTGGTATTCTAGTCCTGTCAAGTCTCACCTGTTTAGTCTAGTCGTGTTTTCGGATATCTTGCCTGTCTTTGGATTATTCTCTTGCCTTGCTCTGTTTAAACTCTGTTTATCCTTCGCCTGAACTATTGCCTGTGTTTCGGATTACCCCTTTGGATTGCCCTGTTTGGACATTGTTCACCAGAGATCGACCACGCCTGTTTACTGGAACACTCTTTTGTCTTGCCTATTATATGCCTGTTTGCCAGTGTCCGACCCTTGCTTGTTTTGTAAACACGTTGTGAAATAAAGCTCTGCAGATGGATCCGAACATCTTTCGTCCCGTTCGCCCCGTTACAACCAGTTTGTAACAATAAGCAGCATAACGTTTTTTTGTACAGATAAAAGTGGCCGAAATGCCTCGTACATTTAAGTAGCAAATGGCCAAACCTGGTCTTACTTTAAAAAAGGTAGATATGTAAAAATAAGGGATAGTTCACTCACATATCTGACATATTTTAAAGAATTAAAATCAGTGGGGTCAAAAAAAAAAACACTGATTACTAGGTGAAGTATCTCTTTTCCTTTAACAGTTCATAATGAATCATGTTTATTCTTAGAGATAATTCAGGCGTTGGGTATTTAAGAGCTGATTACGTAGAATATTAGTTACCAGTACAACAACCATTCATTTATGCAGAAAAAAAGCTAATACCCATGATTATCCTCTTGGTTTTTGTGAGGAGGGAGATGAGGTGTAGGAGTTTTCATTCAGTAACAGTCCTTGACATCAGTTTTTCATTTAGAAAAGACATTCACAAATAGTATGTACACATTTGCTCTTTAAACCCTGTATACATTTAGAAATGAATCAGTATATTTTTACAATTCAACCCTCTATAATATATATATATATATATATATATATATATATATATGTATATATTTTTGGGTGAACTAACCCTTTAACACTGTTCAGGTAATACTTCTGCATAATAATTGAGTGCAACTAAAGAGAGGTATGCAAACTGTTGTCTTTGTTTTTTTAAAGGGGTCATCGGATGCCCATTTTTCACAAGTTGATATGATTCTTTAGAACACCTCAATCGCTTAGGAGTCATTCTTGTCTACATCTGCTCCGGCGTTGAAACAATGGCGGACTGATGACAGCTCACTCAGGGCGGGTCTAAGGTAAGATGGCCGTGTCAATCAACTATCGTGGGAGGGCCTGGGTCTGTGTGACGTCACACAGACAGGAAGCTGAGAACGGCTTGATTTGAGAAAGAGGTAATGATTTTAGTAGATTAAAAAAACACTGGGTGGATTTTTATCATTATAGGGTGGTTATACACACACTGCCAACACACATTTATGTTCAAACAACATGTAAAAGTGCATTTAGCCTCCGATGACCCCTTTAAGTTATAAATCAACCCTGTTTTTACAGTGTGTGTTAGACATGAGCTTAATGTTCTATTTTTTTTATTTTTTATGAAATGTTGCCTCAAACAAAACCTGAGCTCAGATTGATCCCAGTAACAAAAGGACACAGATTGATACCGAAGTTATCCACTGGCCACTTAGAGTGCACAATTCACTTATCTCTCAATAGTCCTGACATTCAGTTGGCATCTCTGTGTCAAAATCAAATATGAGTCATTCATAATCTCAGCCGGACAATAACTGACAAAAGATGGTAATCTCCACTGCTCAAGGCCAAAAATCAATGACCACAGTGTCATCCGTAATACTATTACAAGGATGGAATCAAGGGAGGGAGCTTTAATAGGGACGATATCAGCATGTGAGGGCTTCTGGATTTTCCCTCGACCGAAAAAAGACCAGAAGATCTGGCGTCTATATCCAGCGATGTCCATTAATCATCTCCAGTTGCTTTTGTGTTGCGCAGTCTCAATGCACTGGTCACAACAAACTAAAGCCATCTATTATGCCTGATATTAATACAGAAAGGCCAAGATGATTTATAATGCTTTTTTTGGTGACATCGTTTGCTAATTAATAACAGCGCAATCTCCCGTCGTGTAAGACCGCCCTAGTATCACTACCTTTATTTTGTTTCTAATTTATTAATGCATTTTCATGCACAAGCCAATACATGTTTTCCTCCACTGAGTTATTATAGATTCATCATTAAGTAGGTCACACACCAGATAAAGAGGTAGAGGCAATGCTCCAGTGGTTATTCGACAGCCTATTTCTAAGTTGGCGAAACCTGCGAGAGCAACGGTGCACTTTTAATCAAACACATGCAGGATGTTTTGTTATAACAGTGAATGGGTCGCGCTAATGAAGTTTGACAACTCCAGTTTGTCAACTAGTATAGGCGGCATGAGTCAGGCTGTTGAATAATGATGATCCATGAATCCAAATTAAGTGCTGATCTGCCCAGTGGTTATGAACAGTGCGAGGGAAGCAGGATTCTCAGAACAGTGAGGAATGAGGATTGATGTGATGTGATAGGGGAGACTGGGACTAATCGCCACAATTTTTACGCCAGTGAATATTTTTGAGAGGTGCTTTTTTCTCCGGTAAATTTCACATACAGTACCTTAAAGGAATAGTTACAGCGATATGGCAAAAAAAATACAATTAGATTTTTTCAGAACGTTTGACCAATTCTCAAATTTTTTTTTAATGATTTTTAACTTGTCAACTTGAAAATGTAACTACAGCATGATTCAGGTAACTTTTTCTTTACCCTCTAGTTAAAGAAAATTCTATTCCAAGTGCACCACAGATTAAGTTGTCAACATGTAAATGTTAGGGCAAATCAGTTGTTAAATATCTTTGCAGAAAAGATGCATGAACTACAACTACATCTTGTACAAACTTGTCTTATAAATATTATATGTTCAGAAATAATACAAGCAAAATGCTTAAAAAAATTATTAAAGGTCAAGGTAATTCAATTTCAAAATGACTGAAGGTATAGCAGTAGACTATTATTAACTATAAATGTTCTGTAAAAACAATGAACAGCAGCTTTTAGCCTGTCACCATGATGCAAACATGAAATATCAGACATACAGTAGTAGTTCTTTACAGATTTATTTATTCGATTGCGCTGCTTTTCCATTGTTTTTTCTATGTAAACATGGACACGTTTGACTGTTGCGCTCGCGACTCTTGCAGCGTCTCATGCATGAAACGCTGCATTCTAAAAACGCGGCGCGGCACATTTTTTCCTATTCCACTGCTCGTGTTGTATACTTGTCAACACAAAAGCGCATTCTGTATGATATATTTATGGTCCTTCACAGAGCGCGTCACATTTGAGCGGTTAATCACGTGCGCCGACATAGGGTTGAATCATTCTTTTCTCTTTACTGTTTGGCATATTGTCAAAGTGTCTAATTTTAACATTTGGTAATATTTCTATTCAAAACTGGGATGCCTCAATTTATAAAAAATAAAATCGTGGCAAACTAAATCTGAAAAATCGCCCAGCCCTAATTTGTTTAGAACTTTTTTAGTCTGTTTTCGCTTGTAAATGGTCCTTGATTTGTGCATATTTCCCTCCTGATTCAGTCAAGATTACTTTTTTTATTAGGGAAAGCAACATTTATTTAATTAGATATTTAAATAAATATGTAATTTATATAAATGTATTTGATGATTAGACATTGACAGATAGTTTAATTAATTTTATATTTTGTTAGCATTTGAAATAGATATTGTGTTCATTTGTTTATACCCACCAGCTATTGCAAAAAAATAATAATATATATATATATATATATTATTAATTTGGATGACAGAATAATAAAAAAAATCCACTGCTAGAGAAAATAAATGTGTATAGTGACTGAGATGCAACCCTTGTTAAAACTTCCTAGTGTGATAACTATCCTTGGTCTCACTCTCCGCTATTTGATACATTGAGATGTTATTCTGTTACACGTCCATGTGCTCTGGGCAATGCATGATTGCTAGATTGTCTGAATCATTAGAATATAGAGCGGCTGCAATCAAAGCATTCATGGCAAATCTCCAAGAGTGCACTCCTGTGATTCATTTGAAACCCTGAGAGGGGGCTTGCTTTACAGCACTCTCTGTGTTACTAGTTAAAAGATGAAGCATTTTATGTCCTTTCTGATTTTTGACAGCCACTTGACATGTCTGTTTACATTGATGTCAGTTTCCTGTCTTTTCAGATGAACAGAGCTTTATTACGATGGTGCAGGTAGCAAACAGTAAGTGCTTAATTATTAATTATGCAATTAGGAATTGTAATAGATTAGCATAATCACAAAATGCTGATTAATTAATCTAATTCATTGCAATTAATCACATAAATCAATATTTGCTCAACATTACTTTATTGTGGCAGACGAGTAAATAATTGAATAGACGTTACAAAAAGTGCCTTTGCTTTATGTCCATATCAATATGCAAAAAACTAGACATTTACCTTGATAAAAAAAACAATAGTTTGAACATTTGTATTCTAAGACTTTCCAGCAAAACAGTAGCTGTTACTGCCTAAAAAGGTCCTGCATTTATTGCATCTCATTCCTCCTCTCATAAATTAACCACCATATGGCTTAACAGCAATGGATTTGCACTTGATTTTGTAAGACCATTTCTTCCTAAAAGCATTAAGCATGGGCTAATAGGCAGTGGTCACATTCCAGGCTCATTGTGTTGGTCATTAGAGAATGTGTCTACAGAGGGTCTGCTGAAAGGGCATGCATGCTAAAGCGGCAGTGACACTGCTATTCCTCTTTCTGTTTTAAAAGCAGGGGAACAGATGAGCAACGGCAAGGCAGAGCGCTCGGCTGGAGTGTGTGCTTGTGTTTGTGTGTGCTTGGGGATCCTACAGACCATTCCAGAGTCTAGAGACCTGTGTCACCTTTCTCTATAGTATTAAGATTCACAGGATGTCTGAACAAATTGGCCAGCAAAGTAAAATCAGGGGCTTCTGCAGGGAAAATGTCACCAGGGCGAAATCTGAGCAGAGTTGTTGATCTAAGAGATTCAGTTTGAAACTTTATTGGTGTAATTTGGTGAAGTATTATGGGGTGGCGTAAAAGCCTTTAAAGGATGTGCTGAGTACAAACTGACAATATAGGGGTAATTCAATTGCATAAGGACTAATTAGTTCCACTCCGGTACTCTCTCAAGTGTTGTTCTGTACTGGAGATGTTATGTACAGATTTAGAAGAGGACATGGAGATTATTTGTAACATTTAAGAAGAACTGTTGCTGTGCTGTAACTTTAAATTGTTGCATAGTCTGTTGCTCAGAATTTAATTGAATTTTAAAATTCCAATTCCATTTTTAATAAATTCAGTTATTATTAATTCACTTTCTTTTTAAATAATAAACTATTTTCTAACAGTTTACTTTTTTAATAATAATAATAATAATAATGATATTAATTATTAGGACTGGGTAAAAAATATCGATATCTCGATATTAATCGATTATCATTTTTACGGAACGATATCGATTCCTAAATCCCGAGAATCGATTAGTTTAGCCTGTTTTCAGTTAATGGACGGAACATTGAAGGGTACTTCCCATCCAATAAATCACAATAAGCATTGTGCTTTGGAACTTTAAATATGAAACAAAGTCTCAGATTGCAAATTCTGTCCATTGTATTGCAATATTTAAACTAAATATGCCGTTTTGCCACTCTTTAATGTGGAGTGACAGATCGCTGTAGCGCCTCAGTTCAACAGACGCGGCAGTGCGAGGCGCACGTGAGCTGATCATCTCCTCCACATTAATACCAGTTTCAGCACAAAATAAACATGACTAAACATCCGAAGGTAAGTTAAAAGAAAGAGTACAATGTCACGTAACGTCACATTTACCTCAGAAAAACATATTTGGTGAACTAAACTCGTTTAGTCAGCCAGAAAAATAAACTGTAGAGAGGAGCACTTTACTAAATATATGCACCATAAAACATATTCATTATAATTTTTTACTGTTCTTTAATGTTTTACTTATGTTTGAATAAATCCGTCCAAGTTTTTATGA
>NW_015662163.1:258700-259524 GCF_001515625.1 Sinocyclocheilus rhinocerous
TCCTGTCTCATGTAATCGCTCAATCAGTGTTTCAGCCGCGCAAAGACGTCAATATAACGACTTGTAAACAATGTAACGTCACATTTACCTCAGAAAAACATATTCCTGACCATAACTCATTAGTCAGATAGAAAAATAAACTGTAGAGAAGGGCATTTTATATTCACCATATAACATATTCATTATCATTTTTTACTGTTCTTCAATGTTTAATTTATGTTTGAATAAATCCATCAAGTTTTTATGACAGCCACCATTTAAATGTTTATATTTAAAAAAGACGAATTGAAGTAGAAATATTAATATGTAACTGTAACTTTCATAAATTGATAATCTGGCCCATGCATAATTTGTGTGAAAAGTTGTTGATGTTTTACTGCCTCTATAGTGTTCATTTTACCTGGAATCTGCAGTAATTGTATGTGTAGATGTGTTTTTGGTGTTTGCAAAGGCTAAAAAAAAACATTTTTTTCTATAGATATTATTGAAGTATTGAAGGCATAAGCCTATTGGTATCTACAGCAATCAGTGTGCAGTTACGTTTACGTTACGTTAACTATATATATATAGGGTACAACGGGGCTAAAGGCGCCCCGGGGTAAAAGGCACCTTTGATATTATTTTCATCTAAACCACTAGATGGCACAAAAACGCGGTGTAGCACTTTCCAAAACATTTGCTTTTCAAGATGCACGTGTATTTTTGTCTGATCCTTGACGCGATCGCGCGCAGCAGTGCAAAGTTGATTCTGTGCTTACTTGATCTAATATTTTATGTTTTTTAAAATGTTGTAGATTTAAGTAGCAAATGAGAATCGCTAAAAT
>NW_015662163.1:263751-264329 GCF_001515625.1 Sinocyclocheilus rhinocerous
TTTCACCGCTCCTTCGCCGGGACCGCCGTTCTCGACCCCGCCGCCTCAGCTCACTCTTGCCCGGCTTCAGCTCAGGCTAAGCCGGGGCTTTTGCTCACGCTAGGCCGCTGTGTGTTTCATTGTGAAAGCGAAACTACTTTGTTTGGCCTTCCAAAAGAGGACGATATCCGCTTCCTCATGCCTAGAGCTGATCCGTGCTGGTCGCTGAGGAAATACATCAACTTCGCGCTGTCAATCGCCGGATCGGCTTTCACCGTGGACGAAGCAGAGTTCAGCCCGCGGTCGTCACATGTGGTTGACGCAAGACTCCTTCGTCGAATCTGCCGGGCACCGCTCACTCAAGCCGCTGTGTGTTTTGTTGTGAAAGCGAAACTACTTTGTTTGGCCTCCCAAAAGAGGACACAATGTTTCTATAAAGTTGGGCAGTTCCAACTTTGCAGGGACAGTCTGGCGCTTCTGACTCACAGCCTGTAAGTAAGTTTTTTATATTTAAAGAATTTGCCACTGATGATTCAAACGCGAGTTTGAGCAGGAGAGTAGCGCTTGTTGTTTGTCATTTCTCCGATCACAAATGTAGA
>NW_015662163.1:264488-295878 GCF_001515625.1 Sinocyclocheilus rhinocerous
TATGTGTAAACATACCTGGCACATAAAAACACAGTATAAGTCATTATAATCAGTAATTATGTCCCCACTGGATGCAACAAATGCCTCATTTGTAATGGGTTTTATTGGTTTTGTCTCATTGTGCAGGGACACATGGAAACACAGTATGGTAAGGGGCATAACATTTCCGTCACTCACTTGAGGTATTCGGCCAATCACAACGCACTGGATAGCTGGCCAATCACAGCACACCTCGCTTTTCAGACCGATGAACTTTGTAAAAATCGACGCGTTTCAGAAAGGCGGGGCATAGAGGAGAAACAATAATGTACAGTATGTGGAAAATAATGTGTTTTTTGAACCTTAAACCGCATAAACACATTTCATTACACCAAATACACAAAATAATGTTCTTTTTAGCAACATCGTATGACCCCTTTAATAGATGGCTGACTTTTTCATTGGTTGACATGACATGGTTAGATTCAGATGGTAAATATCATATATTATGTTGGGTGTCCATATTAGAGATATTTACCATGTTTAGAATGAAACCATCACATTTAAAAACATGATATTAATCATATCATATAATAAAATATAATTTGTAGTTACTACTGTAAATATATATTCAATTATTACTGGATCTCCTTCAATACTTTCAGAATTTTTACTTATTAAAATGATTTGGTTTCTGTATGTTAAAATATATTTTTTATATTAACATATTTTAATGACAGTATATTTATTGAACAAAAATAAATTCTTTTATTTTTCAAAATAAGCAGAAAATAGTACAAACTTTGCTAAAGTAATTGTTTTGAACAAATATTAACTTAAATTTATTTTAGCTGAAGTATTTGTATCAATAGCGTGTGCCTTTTACCCCATGCTGGTGAGCCTTTTGCCCCGTGTGTGCCCCCCTTGCCACCTCATACATTTATAAGGTTTTTAAACAAAATAAACAACTTGAATGATTTATTTTCACGCAAAATCTGTTGCTCCATTAATGTTCAATACAACGTTTATATTTTTCTGCAATTATACATTTTAGGTGCAGTGAATAGCACATTTTTTCTTAAGGTGGGCCTTTAGCCCCATTGTACCCTATATATTAGGGCTGGTAATTTAACGAGTTAATTAGATTAATTAATTACGTGAAAAATAACGGGTTAAAATTATTAACGCATTTAACGCACTTGCCCCGCCCCAGACCTACGTGGGTCATCTGACATTTCATAGTTGATTGATGACAAATATGAGGCAGGGCAACAACTCGCTGCATGATGGAGCCTAGAGAACATAGTTAGAATGTCCCTAAAATTCAAGATATGGGGCAAAAATGTTTGAGTTTTTGTCTCATATAAGAAGTTAATATTGTGTTATTTTAGACACAATGTTGTCTGTTTTGCTCAATTTTGCCAACGAAAATATAAAGACAAAGCAGAGCTTCATTTAATTTCTTAATGCACGTTTTGAACGAATTGTGTGAACCATTAGGCACGTTAGATTTGAAGCGGAGCTCCACAGACCGATCAGTGTATGATATCAAAGTAGCGCGAGAGTGATTCAAAAAGCATTAGGAGCCGTCTGCTCTCTAATCGCTCTTGCAGTACTTTGATGTCACACACCGATTGATCTGATGGTGATGATCTGCTTCAGGTCGAACAAACCTAATGATTCAATGGACCATTCATAAAGAACAATTTACTTCACTCCTGAATGAATCAGCCATTTGAACGAATCAAATGAATGAATAAATGACTCAATGACTTAATCATTAAGACATTTACCACCACCTACTGGCAGTTTTAGTTTCTTATTTAGAGTATCATTTCATTAAAGAAATAATTTCATATTTCCATAGTAATAATAATAAAAGTGATAAAATTAATTATTAAAGGTATAGTTCACCCACCCCAAAATTATAATTGACCTATCGGTAAGCCCCTCTCCTCAAACGCAGATGAGCCAATGGCAGTCGAGTATCAGTTGCACGGGGAGCGGAACTCGGACATCTTTAGGTTTCAGCACCATAGAGAAACATTGGAAGATCCGAAGCTCGCATCGGTTTAATGGTGTTTATGCTACAAAAATGGAAAAACGATGTGCCTAGGGTACTTGTAACACTAATTCCAGTTATCCTGAGAGGATAGGCAATGTAATTTATTTTATTCCATTTCCTAAATCCAACCAAAACAGAGTAAAATATCCCTAGGCATTCAACCCCAATCTCAATGAAGACGAAAACATTCATTTTCTGGTTGTCATACTCTCATTAAGTTACACTTTTCATCTGCTCAAGCAGAACGTTAATGTCATCTTGTGCTTCAGCAAGGTATCTCCGGCTAAAACTAGCTAACGTTAGCGTTAAAGTTAGTGAATCCATGCTAACATACAAACCTTAATAGCGAACTGTTCTCACGTCATGTACCTTGCAGAGAAAGTCAAAAACACATAAACGAAGGTCTATATTAGAGTGCCTCTCCTCATGGTCCAAAAGAGTATATGTAATACATTTTATCAAACAAAATATTTCTTGCTGAAGCTACCTTTTGTAATGTATGTTTGATGCTTTACACGACAACAATGACTTTAAATGGTCTTTTGGGAGTAATTTCTCAGCCAAATTTGATGTGCGATTAATTTGTGATTAATTAGATTATGTTTTTACGTTCACGTTCACTCGTATGCCGAGAGAATGCAAAAGCACTTCCTGTGAAAACATAACTGCACATTGATTGCTGTAGATCGTGATAGGCTTATTCCTTCAATACTAAATAAATAAATAACATAATGTTAAATTATCTTTTCTAAGCAAATATAATTGTGACTACTTTGCATATTATGTCATTAATTGGCATGTCATGTAATTAATATTATTAAATTTTTTGATCGATTGACCGCCCTAAAATAAATAAATAAATAAACACGTGTGAACATGCTCTATGCATGCTTTCTGGAGCTCAGCAGAAATTAATATGTGATCTCTTTTCGGTAGTCTCAGCAAAAACAGTTTTTAAGGTGATAGTACTGGGGGAAACAGCTGGCAGCCCATCCCCCACACGCTGAGGGAGAGTGGGAGAGAAAAAGAGAGACCACATGCTGTTATACAAGCCTCTCTCTCTAACGTTGCTCTCCATGCCACTCACATGGAGAACATTTGCCTGCCCTTCATGATCCAGTTTATATTCTCGTTCACACAAATCCGAAGGACTCTCATTTACATAGTGTTCTTAGTTACACAAATTAGTGCAATGAAATAAGTTAATTATTCAACGTTACAAATTGAACTGTTTTTTTTTCATGAAAGAATGAGTTCTCAGTATTTGCAATTAGTGTTTAGAGTGGTTTCAGTGGCATTGCTAAGGTGTTGCTAAGATCTTTTGAATGGTTGTATGGCTGTTGCTTACTACCTGAGTCAACCTAAGACAGCCTCGGGTTATTGTCTATGATAATAAATCTATGATTTTTCCACACTTGGCCTCTGGATGAAAACCGTACATCTGATCGCTTTAAAAAGTTACAATAAGCTGCACAATTTAATGTATAATTCATATTCATAGCACAAAGTGTGTGGATTGAATTACGCACTAAAGGTTTGTGCAGAAAGAGCAGAAGAAAAACTAAATTTCCGAAGAAAATGCAATTGCTGTTTGTTCTGCACCACACTGCTGAAGTCTGCCCACAGTCAAAAGAACCCATCCCCATATGTCTATGATATTCTGGTGCCAAGATATGGCTGGGGCCCCCATGGGTTCAGAGTCGTTACACTCTGTCTATGGGATTTTATGCTTGTTTTATCATCCGCCGGGTGAAAAATGTAAGTCTGATCGCTTAGAAGAGTAATAGCATACCTCTTCACAATAAGCTTTGCAATTTGAGGTATCATCCATGTCTGTAGCACAAATGTTGTAGGAATGAGGCCGTGGCTATAGGGTGTTTTAGGTGGTTACTATAGGCAATTGATAGGCAGGGGTGTTGCTAAGTGTTTACCAGGCTGATCTATTTGGTTCCTTCTAGAGTTTTTAGATGTTGCGAGGGTATTGCTTAATGGTTGACAACCTAACATAAGTCTATTGTTATGTATTTGTAAATCATAATTCCGATTCTGAGCCAGGTTCAGACGTCCTGTGTAATCATTCATGTCTGTAGCACAAATAGTGCGGGTCAAAAGAAGAAAAGAAACAAATGTTTATAACCTTGCCCATAGAAAATGCTCTGAGGGGCTTCTCTAACAAGGACCCTTTTTATGTAGCATTGCACATTTTTACTGCCATGATAAAAAAAAAAATCAACATAGGTTCGCTGGAAATACGTGCCTTTACCTACATTTTTTAAAAACTCCAAAAATGTGCCTGTATATTCAGTTTACTCCAGTTTCCTGTTGAATCAACACTAGAGTCTATTAATTTTTTTCACATATATTACTATTACGGGGCAGATTATCTATTAAACATGCAGTTCTTTACACAATGCTATGTTATAACCTCAGAACACTTTTACCATGGTACATGAATTGTAAACTAATGCAGTTGGACTTTGCATCACATAACCAGCTCCATATGTATGGCTTTTCTGACATAGTAAACTTGCTCAGTAGCGCCCCTGGTACAGCATTGCACTTGCGAAACAGAGCGCTCTGGTATGAATCCTATGAAACACAAGTCACGATAAAAGAGTTCAAAGACTTCTGGAAGCAAACTAAAATGGTATGATTGCTTCAGCAAATGCGTCTTTATCTCACCTTTGCTCTAACATTATCGGTTATGTTCAATCTAGGGTTTAGTGTAGGTTGTATGTTATTTTCAAATACAACTGAGCGCTGTACCACATTTTATTGAACTGTGATACGTACAACACCAGCGTAATAAAAAAATGCCAGATTCATGTTCATCTGTTTAAGAGAAAACTAAACACACCTTTATCACCACTCAGACATTTCACTTTGAAAATGTTGTGAAATACGCAAGAAGCAACATAATATAATTTTTGTGAAATGTGACCACAGGCACGTATTTCCAATGAGCTGCTCATGCTGTTTCATTATTTAGCACTGAGAACTCCTAAGAAAGATCAGAGCAGACATGAAACAAGCATTCTCAGTCATGCTGTTTAATGACAGTTTTTAAATATTTGCATATGAGATTACATATGGTCTTTGGGACTGGGGAATATTTACATCACACCTCTTAGCAGAGGCTTTCCAAAGCCTCGTACAATGTGGAAAATGTGCAACCACGGTGGTGAAATATTCTTTAGCACTTGTGAACATTCAGAGGATTTTCTTTTTTGTACATACAAACAAATATGATGATAATAATGACAAATATGTCATATTCATAATATAAAAAATGGTTTAGTTGATTTTTATCACATAGCTGCTAGTGTAAGCATAATTTAGTTTTTATTTTCCAGATCTCCAGGGGCCAATAACATTTGTCTTGCTTTCGTTATAAAGCCCATATTATGGACTAGGGTTTTTTTTTTTTTTTTTTTTTTTTAATCAAGGCAATAATGTTTGTTGTTCCACTATAATATTTCAAACGCGATAGGAAGATATGTAATCTTTCGGTTCTAGGCATTGCTAGTTTTCATATAGCCCATACAAAATAAATAACAGATGATGACATAATCTACACTATATCACATAAACGCTTAAATGTCTTCTTTTTAATTATGGATGTTAACGAGAATGTTTTGCTGCGTATTAAGCTACTTTAAAATAATGGCTTTTGCGTGTCCACAGTGTACTGAGCAAATTGCAAGATATATAGTAATCATATCATTCACACAGCAGAATTACACTTATCTTCCTGATATTTAAACCTCTCATAATATACTTCCTGAAACATGCAGATATCTCTTTTAACTCCGTATTATCAAAATGCCATCCGCCTTCACATAATAAGCTGGGCTGTGAGAGTATTCACAGTATGTCTCCTCAGAGGAGAAGAGACAGAAATTGTACACAAGCCCGGTGATAATGATATACGCAGCATGCAGGATTAATTGCACCTCAGCTTCATTGAAACCCTTCCATAACACTGTAACCATCCTCGCTAAGAAGAGAGGAGGCCCAGGCAAGGGTGCACTGAAACCAACTATATCATTCATTTTGCGCTTCAGTTATTTAAAAAGTCATGCATTAATTACGCAATGGAAAAATATGGCTCATTATTTCCACTTTGTAGTGATGACTTCTCTCTTCAGGCTACAAGGGATTAAGGCTCCTCCAGCCTGTTGAGAAGTCATCAATGCCGAGTTTAAAAAAAGTTAGCAATTTTGATTAACTAATGAATACTTTTATTTGTTAATTTATTTTCTTTTGTTTGTTTATACTCCAGAAATTTAAAGCTGCAGCCTCATCATTCACAACAACAACAGTAGGCAAAATTAATCTAGCGTTTTCTAACACAAGAGAAATTTGAATGTTTGTATGGTCTGGTGTCGTGTAGCCTTTCTGTGTTCCTGTCAGACAAGCTTGATTAAACAGGTACGTGTTCTGGCTTTAGAAGTTACGTATCCTTTGTGGGATGTGGTTACGAATACACTCAGCCAAATGTTGTATTCTCAGCTGTATGAGATAAATAACCTCTTGACCCTTAATTACAGGGCTTAGGTCCAAGTTTGAGTCAACATAGCAGTTACCCCCACATAGCTGCTGATGAGAGGTAGTTTTTATTTTAGACAGAGCAACTTGGCAACAGTGTAGGCTGCTTTTCAGCAAATGCAATGAAGAACACAGTAAAGAGAGGGAAATAAAACAAATTAAACACAAGAAAAGAACAATAACTGAGAAAGTATCTATCTATCTATCTATCTATCTATCTGTCTGTCTGTCTGTCTGTCATTTTATCTGCCTATCTATCTGTCTGTTTGTCTGTCTGTCATTTTATCTTTCTAGCATTCTATCTATTATTCAGTATTTTTTTCTATTCATTGTTCTATCTTTGTGTCTACATATACAGTACATATTTTGTCTGTATATACAACAATGGATAGACCGATTGAACTAGTCTTAAATATAGTTTACTATTTCAATTTGGCCATGAAGGTTTATCAAGAAGTCATGATCCAATAAGAAATAATCAGATTTTTCCTCAAGTAGTACAGCATATATGCCTACACTTAGGATGGCTCCAATAGCAGTATTAGTGATCACAAACAGTTAACACTTCCACACACAGGTCATGCTCTATCTGCCTAGCATCAACACATTGGCTTTGGCACTTCACGGGTTGATATGTCCGCTAGTGAAACCTTTCAGGAAGGGCTTTAGTATTTATCACTCCTGCTGACCTAGTAGATTCTGGTTACTATACCGTAGCACTGGAGAATAAACCCAGGTGTGATCACAAGTCCCCACTGAGTTATCACCAAGATAGAAAAGCAGGTTAAAGCTTTAAGATTATCTGCCTACTGGGGTTTCCTGAGCTCAGAGGAACATTTTTAAATCATTTGAAGGGATAACACAAGGTCAATTTTGAAACCACTAGTATTATTTTAGTTACATTGTTGGGGTCTATGGCACCCCAAACATAAAAACTGTAAAATTAATCTCACCAGAAAAAGAGGGTTAATAGTAGCCTTTTATTTCACTATGCATATGTTAACTAATATATTCACTGCTCAACTGTTCTACAAGACAGTTAATTAAGATAGCAGTTCCAGAGGAAATGCCTCGGGAAGTTACTAGGCTAAATTGCAGAGATATCTTCAGCTGAAAGATTCAGAAATTCCTTTAGAATGTCTTATGACAAACCACTAGTGTTTATAAGGACCACCGAGCACATTAAAATATACTTTTAAAAGCTGAAGACCACTGAGCAATGAGAAAACTGTATATGCTTGTTGCGATGATTGATATGTAGACTTGTAACAATTTGTTTATGGGAACTAGCAGCTCATTACAGATTTGTGGAGTCATTATATCATTTTTTGCAGGATATGTTACAGTGATAGAGCAGTGTAAATTGTTTGTGAATGTGGCTGTTTGTACATTCGTATAAAATTGTTTTCTACATTTTATACCTTAAAGCTCTGAAACCTATTAATGCAAAAATAATTAAAAAAAATTCCAAATAAAAAAATAAATGCACTCTTGTAGAAAAATGTATAGAGTACATATAAAACTTTTAGGCCTGAACCTTCAGCTGAATAAACATTTACTTTTCTATTTATCTTATATGAATGTGTCCTACATATCTTCATATATTCAGTCAGCTAATAGTTTAAAGTGAGTAAACTAGGTTGTACAAAGCTGTATATCTGAAAGGAATGTGAGCGTTTCCTTTTATTCCTTTTGGCACGATGAAGCAAACCTGACTGTCTGCCAAAGCGTTTTGTTATTTGCCTGAGCATCACAAATATCTCACCATTCCAACCAGTAAAGGCACGCCTGGACAGGGCTGTTTTGCCTGTTGCCTTACAAGGTTTTGAGAGAGTTGGCGATCCCGAGAAGTACAGCTGCACCAAGTGGCATGATGCACGAAAAGCATGTGCTAATATGTTTGGAATTTAGCAGGACTGTTCTCAAGGCCAGGAATCTCAGCTAGAGCTGCTGTCTGTGCATTCTTCTCTGCTTAACACACGCTAATACTTGTAGACGATTGTTGATTGCATTAAACACTTCTGATGATATCAGTGTTAGATCTGGTGTAGCTTGGATTTGTGTACATTTGTCCCATATATAAAAGACAAAAATGAAGTGAATGCTGAAGGTGTGGACAAGAATCCATACAAGAACTAATGTAATAGTTCAACCAAAAATGATCATTCTCTCATTATTTACTCACCTCATCATTCCAAACGTGATTTTTTTTTTTTCCTGGTTTTATGTTTACGCGGTGCGATGCAACGCAGTGTGTAAAAAGACAGTATAAGTCATCATCCGGGACACAGCATCACAGTATGGTAAGGGGCGTAGCATTTCCGTCACACACTTGAGGTATTCGGCCAATCACGACGCACTGGATACTCACCATTCCAACCAGTAAAGGCACGCCTGGACAGGGCTGTTTTGCCTGTTGCCTTACAAGGTTTTGAGAGAGTTGGCGATCCCGAGAAGTACAGCTGCACCAAGTGGCATGATGCACGAAAAGCATGTGCTAATATGTTTGGAATTTAGCAGGACTGTTCTCAAGGCCAGGAATCTCAGCTAGAGCTGCTGTCTGTGCATTCTTCTCTGCTTAACACACGCTAATACTTGTAGACGATTGTTGATTGCATTAAACACTTCTGATGATATCAGTGTTAGATCTGGTGTAGCTTGGATTTGTGTACATTTGTCCCATATATAAAAGACAAAAATGAAGTGAATGCTGAAGGTGTGGACAAGAATCCATACAAGAACTAATGTAATAGTTCAACCAAAAATGATCATTCTCTCATTATTTACTCACCTCATCATTCCAAACGTGATTTTTTTTTTTTCATGGAACACAAAAGGGATATTTTTAAAGAGAATCTTAGTGACTCTTTTTGAAACTATTAAAGTAATTGAAGACTGGGGCCTTATAAGCTTTTATTTATTTCTGACATAATTTGATAACTTTGTTTGACAAAAATGGTCAATTTGTGTATCACGGATAAAAGAATGTCATATGGGTTTGGGAAAATAAAGAGGGTGAGTAAATTATAACAGAATTTGTAATGACAATGGGTCTTTTTTATTTAAAGGAGATAATTCCTTAATTCAGCATGCACTACTCTTTAAAAGTTTGGTGTTGGTCTTTTCTGCATTTATTGATCCAAAAATATAGTAAAAACTGTAATATTGTGAATTATTATTATTACAATTTAAAATTGAACGTTAATATTGACTGTTAATATTATTTTCTATTTGAATATATTTTCAAATGTAATATATTTATTTGATGGCAAAGCTGACTTGTCTTTGTTCCTTATATCTTGATTCCATGCTCAAATTATTATGAAAATTGAAAACAGTTAATAGTTAATATTTTTGTGGAAATCGTTTACTTGATGAACCAAAAGTTCCAAAAAAACAGCATTTATTTGACTGAATTAGCTTTTTTTTCTTTTTTTTTACAGTGTAAAATTATCCTAACTGTTACTTTTGATCAATTTAATACAGTACTTCCTTGCTAAACAAGTATTATTTCTTTCAAACGAAAAAAATACTGACACCAAACTTTTGAATGATAGGTAGCAATTATTACTCAAATATTCAAAAAAGCTGTGATAAGAGAAAATCTTTACCTTTTACACACATTACCTTCAAGACACACGTTTTGGTGGTCTAAATCTGATTCATATGCAGAACTTAATAAAGCAAGTAGTTACACTCAAATTTAATAAATCGGAAAAGTTACCTACTGCATTTATAGTAGATTTGCTTCCATATCTCTGCTATGTAATAACCCATAAGTGTCTTCTCTGCATCCTTAAGCACTTTTTAAACACGATTTCCCTGAGCGTTTGGGCTTCCAAAAACATGAGCAGTCAGCATATTTGGAGCAGGTCGTGAAGAACTCAAGCGAGAAATCTATGCATTTAAAGAGAGATCTTAATCCCATCAGGCCAGACCCCCTGAGCGGATCCAGCTAGTCACATGATTTGATATTGCTTTTGCCATGTGGACCAGACATCTATTTGAAGGATGGGTCTCACATTATGAATGCTCTGATGTTGGTGTAGCATCACCGGATGCATTAATTTGATCCCGCTAATGGTTTATCTTATCTGAAATTCTACTTGCTTAGCGATTCAGATAATTTGGAAGTCCTCCTGATTCTCAAAGTCAACTCGAATATTTGTCAGCTTGATTTATTTCAGTTTGCCAGGGAAGGCTGGAAAAATGCATAGTTTCACAGTACTGAAGCTGAAGCTTGTGATTCATGTGAATATTTATGTTCATGCTTTTCCTTTTTTGTCATCACAATGCAAAAATGTTCATCATGTTTTTCTTTTTAAAATTTAAAGAGTTGACAGGTGATTAACTACATTAACCAATAGTCACTTGACATCTTATCTAACTCTGTTAGTTCACATAAAAAATAAATAAAAGAAAATAAATGTGCATTCTGAGTTGTAATTTGTTTCATTTCACCCCAGCACACCGAACAACAGGAGCAACAATTTTATCATTTAAATGAATCAAGCCAATTTCACTGAATTTATAAGGCACTTCTATAAATAAGTATTTAAATACATTTAGAGCCCTGACACTTTCCCTGTCTTGCAATTTGACACTTGAGAGGCAAGCAGCTTATTTGAATAAACAAATTAATTATTCCCAAGTATAAATATTTGATTATTCAGTGTAATTGTTGCCTTTTTGCACAAAGCTTTACCATTTCTTTGCCGTTGCTGTGTTTTTCTCTCGACTAAGTCTGTGATGGAAGATGTGATTTTTAAAGTAGTTGAACATTGTGTGGGGTTATGGCCAATGCATTCAGCTGCATGATCAAACACAATAGCTCATAAAGTGTGATTTAAACTGTGAATGGTTCGTTATAGATCAAAAGGGCACATTGTCGACAAGGAATGAAAGAGCTGCAGTGTTACTGCTTGTAGTACTGGACATGATTTTTGGACATGGTCAGTGATTTGCACGCTATTGCATAATGACAAGACTAACAAAATCGACTATAACTTCATTTTGTCAATAAAGGTAGTCTACCATGTCCTATCAAGCTTTATAGATGTATACACCACCAGTCAAGGGTTTAATAATTAAGATTTTTTTTTAATGTTTTTGAAAGAAGTCTCTTATGCTCTCCGAGACTACATTTATTTGATCAGCAAAAATTTTAATATTGTGAATAATTATTACAATTTAAAATAACTGATTTCTGTTTGAGTATATTTAAAGAATGTATTTATTTCATTGATGGAAAAGCTACATTTTTAGCTGTCCAGTCCCAGTGTCACATGATCCTTCAGAAATTATTCTAATATACTGATCTTGTGCTCAAGAAACATTTCTTACTATTAACCATGTTGAAAATAGATTTTGCTTCTTAGTAATTTTGTGGAAATATATATATATATATTTATATAATGTGTGTGTGTGTGTGTGTGTGTGTGTTGTGTGTACAAAAGACAAAAACGGCAAGACTAAGAGGATAGTCTCTCTAGATGCAATATTTTTCATATTTTCAGATCTCATAATAGCAGAGTGATAACATCACAGGTTAAGGAGTTTTCATGTTTTCCCTGCTGTATCTTTTCTTTGGAAATAATGCTAATAGTGTTGTTTTAATCATGTTAAGGAATGCTCTGGGTCAAAGAAACATGAGACAATAAGCCTGTGAGCACTGAGTGTTCTGATTAGTGAGGTGTTTACAAGCACTGCCGCCCCAGGGAACGAAGACACTCTAGTTATGGAAAATGCTTAAGGATTTTATTCATGCCTGAGATTCGCTCTCAAAATGGCATCGCCTCCAGATTTATTCAAGTAATTTTCCAGCAAGCATGCCGCATACGAATTTAAAATGTTAGGCATTTTTCACAGTGAATTATTTTATGCTAATTTAATGATCAGGTTATAATGATATTAATGCTATGCACATATTTGAGGATGTGAACACCATCCTGTCAAAATTCTACAAGTAACTTGTTCTGTGCTTAGCGATGCATGAAAACTACGCTATGCATGCATGAAACGATGATGACATCTCGGTTTACTTGGCTACATGGTTTATTTTCCGTTGCGCTTCATGTTGTATTGCACACACAGCGTAATATGCTTTGCCGGTGAGTGTGAGAATATGACATTGCTAATATCCCTTTAGTTGATTATTACTTGGATTATCTTTTGGAAAGCCAGATGCTCAGTTGCCATGGTGTGGCTCTGTGCCTGGACTCTGCAGTGCAATGGGCAAGTAGATGGTATCAGCAAAGAGCGTGCTTTTGTGTGTTTGTGTGTGTGTGTGTGGCTGCTTTGTGCAGTTGGCACAGTAATGCTCTTGGCTAGCTGTTTACCATACTGCTTTTCAAATGCTTATTAAACATATTTTATTGCGGTTTTGCTTGCGGAAGAAGATCGTATAGTGATGCTCATTCATTTCAGTAATTAAACAGTGTGAACTGGAGCAAGAAAAAACATTATTTTAGCTGTTCACACTTCACGACACTGCTGCTGCTACAACAAGAAATAATGGTATTCAGCACTTTGAATATATGTTTCATAGCATACTTTAAATAAGAAGCAGTGCACAAGACGCACAAAATGGTAAAGAAAATGAATGGAATGATGCTCACCCCAAAATGAAAATTTGCTGAAAATGTATCACCCTCAGGCCATCCTAGATGTACGTAGATTAATTTGTTTCTTCATTGGAACAAGTTTTTAAATTCAAATGAGTTCTTGATCCATAATACTGCTTTTTTTTCCAGTGAAAAAGTAATCTTGTCTAAATCAGGAGAGAAATATGCCCAGATCAAGTATCGTTTACAAATGAAAGCAGTTCTAAACATATATGTCTGTAGATTTTGATTTGAGATGACAATAAGTGATGGACATTTTCACTGATGGAAGCTTCATTATGAACTGAGGACTCGTTTTTGGCCAGAAGAGATGGTTTAAAGTTAAAACAGCCTAACGATGGCTTTGTTTCTTACAAACATGAGTCTTCTCACTTCACAAGACATTAATTTATGGACTGGAGTCTTGTGGATTACGTTGATGTTTTTATCAGCTATTCATCTGTTCAGCTGTTTATCATTCTGACGGCACCCATTCACTGCAGAGAATCCATTGGTGAGCAAGTGATGTATTGAAATGAAGCCAAGTTAGAAATAGTTTTAACCTGTGTGTATGAACATTGTCTCCTTTTCATTCACTAATAATTGCATACAATTTGGTTGTACATTTCAGTTGGATCTACTTTTAAAAAATAGTTTTAAGCATTCACACAAAGGTTTTAAACGTGTGTACACAGTGAATGAAACCCATTGTATAGAGATGCTGCAGAAATGCTGGGAACAAATCAATTTCATGTCATGAATCAGGAGCTGGTGTGGTGTGTGTTTTTGATATGTGTGCCATATGTTGTTTATTAAATCTGTCATGAACAATGTAGGAAAAACACATGGATAAACTGCGATATATGAGCTATTCAGCATTAAATATGCATGTGTGAGACTGGAGAGAGATAATTACTGTCTTAGTGCAACAGAAGTGATAGACAGCAGCAGTCTAGCTGTTTTTCCTCTGATGTGGAGATTTGCACCCATTTGTTAGTTTAATCATTACCGTGTGCACAAATACTTAATGCTAAAATGAAAACAGCACTGAGTGACACTTACAAGAATGTGTCAACTAATAACAAGAACATTAATAGTCATTACTGTAGAGTTTAAAGGAATAGTTCACCCAAATATAAACATTTCTATCCATGATGTAGATGAGTTTGTTTCTTCATCGGAACAGATTTGGAGAAATTTAGCATTACAACACTTACTCACCAATGAACCCTCTGCAGTGAATGGGTGCCGTCAGAATGAGGGTCCAAACAGCTGATAAAAAACATCACAATAATCCACAAGTAAACCACGCAACTCCAGACCATCAGTTAACATCTTGTGATGTAAAAAGCTGCATGTTTATGAGAGACAAATTTATTATAAGGGTGTTTTAACTTTAAACCATCGCTTCTGGCCAAAATATGAGTCCGGTGTCCATAAAAATGCTTCCTCCAGTGAAAAAGTCAATTTCCTGTTGTCCTCTAACATCAAAATCCACCAACATCTTTTATTTAGAACCATTTTTAGACTGATTTCACTTGTAAATGGTGCTAGATCTGTGCATATTTCTCTCCTGATTCAGACAAGATGACTTTTCCAATGTTATGAATAGAGGACTTGTTTGAAGTCCTTTGTTAGTTAAAAATGTCTTAATGATGGATTTGTTTATTACAGATGCGTCATTATTTTATTGACTGGAGCCGTATTGTGGATTATTGTGAAGTTTTATTTAAACTCTCATTCTGACGGCACCCATTCACTGCAGAGGATCCATTTGTGAGCATGTGATGTAATGCAAAATTTCTCCAAATATGTTTCGATGCATGCATAACACTGCATTTGCTGAAACAACATTTATCATTTATTCTGTGTTGTATGCTAATGGTCTAATGAAAGGCAGGGGATCTATGTTTTCTCTCATGCCAGGATTTTTTCTGAGCGAGGTGATAACTGCAAGTTATCAATTGTAGTGAAAATGATCTATAATTGGTGAGTAGCTTTGTAATATAAATATTGTGGTAATGGTCTACTGGCTGTACATTATCTCTTACATAATGACTGGCTGACTGTACATTTAGCAATTACTATGGTCTAATGAAAGGCAGGGGATCTATGTTTTCTCTCATGCCAGGATTTTTTCTGAGCGAGGTGATAACTGTAAGTTATCAATTGTAGTGAAAATGATCTATAATTGGTGAGTAGCTTTGTAATATAAATATTGTGGTAATGGTCTACTGGCTGTACATTATCTCTTACATAATGACTGGCTGACTGTACATTTAGCAATTACATATCATATATTCATTAAATCCTGAGCTCATTCACATTGAGATGTGTGAAAGGCAGCCTTTCACTTCTCTCTGTAATTTCATGTGACAACACATTATCGGTTCAGTCATCGGCACTTTGCACTGATAAATGGCTTTGGTCACTAGACATAAGCAGTTGAATGGGAAATGAGACTTGTAGAGAACATTCTTAAGGGCTCTGCTGAAGACGTTCATTGATTGCCACTCATAATTTGCATATTTGCGGCTGCGTAGTTCTGTAACGTAATTGATCCCACAAAATTAAGACTCATGGGATGATGTCATGTGAAGTGTTTAACAAGTGCAGCAGGTCTGCGCACGCATGCTTTAAACAGAGACATGACTTTTAAATGACTGTTATTCACTTTTTTTTTTGTATTTGGAATACCCTGATAAGGCTTTTTTTAGACATGTCCTATATTGTAGTTCTCACAAGATTGTAGTTCTCTCACTCTACGAATCAAATGGACCACTTTTATGATGTATTTTGACCATTTTGGTGCTTCACAACACCAAAGCAAGAGTGTGATTTTGAGCTCATGTTGTTACTGTTTTCATAATAGGCTCACTCTGTGGTATGTCAAAGAGAAGGAATACAGCTTGCCGAATTATGTAAAAACCAAATCATAGTCGTGCTCTTACCCCCTATTACGGAGGTCATCTTTTAGTTATAATAAAATCATGGCTTATTAAAATGATAAAGGTAAGCAAATTAGTTTAAAATGGCCAATTTAATAAGACGTCAAGAGCTAGAGATTACGATAAGAGATAAACAACAATGAACACAGAACCATGTCTTCATTTAAGTATGTCTAAGATTAATTTTGATTTAATTAATTTTTAGTCCATACTTAATATCTTTGAGATACATGTGCCGTAGTATCCATGCATTTTGTGCATTCAGTAATCTCCTCCAAACTAGACGTGTAAGAAATACCATAGTTGCAGTGTTTCTCAAGGTTTTTTTTTTGTTTTACCTACACAGCTCCATCAGTGTGATTCAAGTACTCTTTCACTGATCAAACCAGAATTATACTGTACTGGTTACCATTTACAATCTTTATTCATATTGTTAAAGTGGACATTTTTACAATGAATCGTTTAAACAAAAATATTTATATTGGGATAAAGATTCAGCAAGTGACTTCCTTTCATTTAATGAGACACCCGAGCTTGTTTGTCAAGTTGTTTTGTCAAGAAACACTCTCTGAGAAAGAGCTTGCAATGAATTTATGTATAAACCAGATGCATCATTTAGGGAAAATATTCATTTGCAGGCTGGCATTGTGGAATCTATGCATCACCAAAGCTTGGCAATTATAAAATATATCACCTGCAAATTAAATGCACTGCTATTTGTTAATGAGGACATATATGTAGAAACATGTCTTTAAAGATATGCACTGCTACAAGTGTCGTCCATGCAAATTGCCTTCACACACATTAGGGAATTTCGGTCCCACTTTATATTAAGTGGCCTTAACTACTATGTACTTACATCAAAAAATAAGTACAATGTACTTATTGTGTTCATATTGTATTGCAAAACACTTTTGCTGCTATTGAGGTGGGAAACGGGTAAGGTTAGGGACAGGTTTGGTGGTATGGGTAGGTTTAAGGGTGGGTTAAGGTGTAAGGGATGGGTCAACAGTGTAATTATAAATGCAATTACAGAAATTAATTACAGATGTAATTACATGCAGGTATTTTTAAAATATAAGTACAATGTAAAAACATGTATGTACACAATAAATGCATTGTACCAAAGGATTAATTTAAATGTAAGTACATAGTAGTTAAGACCACTTAATATAAAGTGGGACCGGAATTTCTGCTAAATCTTAGTGTCTCCCCCCATCCCAGGGCTGGCGACAACGTTCCAGGCACTGAAAGTATGTGAAGTACTTACATCTCTTTTACAGTCTTACATGGAGGTATACATTATACACTTTCAGCATATTGTAAATGATTGTAATGGGCTCCTTGACTTTCTCAAGGAGACATTTTCCTGCTAGTTCTACATTTAAAACAGTTGCATATGAATTGAAAAGCGAGGGAAACATAGACAATAATTATTCCAAGCTCTGTTTTTGTGACATATTGTGATAATATTGTCTCTAATGATCAGCTTTATATAATATGAAAAGTTTTATTGAGTTATTAAATACTGTATACATAATCATGCATTCTAAAGACATTTAAATAAATTAGATATAATTTATTTTTTATATTAATTCATGTAATAATTTATATATATATATATATATATATATATGTGTATGCAAAGTTGTCATTTAAAAATGCATTACAAGTTGACAAAATGCATACCTGATCCCCCATTTCTACAGACCTTACATAATAAAAAGGTCAGTTATCAAGTTTCTTATCACATCCGAACTGATAAAAATATATTTTAGCATTATTAGTATATTCATTTAGAAAGAAGCCAACCAAAATGACATCCAGAGTTGGACAGAAACACGTGTTTTTGGTGCTGGCCTGTGTGGTTTCCTGAGCTGGACCATGCTGGCTAAGAAGCCTTTCCATGACACCCAGTGTGTCCAGATTAACCAGCTGTCCTAACATATGGTGGTCACCCGTGGAAGAAGCTTTGCTTTTAGGCTGACATTGGCATTGTGGAGCATCGCTGTTTGGATCTCATATAAACAATAGAATTTCAATGGAAAATGACAGTAAGGACTTTGATGTCATGGCAGAGCAGTCTAAACACATAAATTCTGACCAGAAATCTGCTTATGCCATATGGTCAGTCAGTAACTTTTTTCAAAACGGGGCTTAATAATTACATAAACATGATCTTATATCATGCTAGTCAAGTCACCTTTATTTATATAGTGCTTTTAACAATGCAGATTGTGTCAAAGCAGCTTTACAGTATTAAATAGGAAAATAGTGTGTATGAGTCTGTGTGAGTTTGCAATCAAGATTCATTTTTGTATGGCACAGTGAGATCTTTTCTCTACTGTCATTTTTTTTATCCAATTGCTGAATCTTGTCAGCTAATTACAGTGGCAGCGTTTACCTACACTCCATCTGATTCTCACATTGTCTAATGCACTGTTCACAAGTGAGACATGACAGAAGAATCTTTTGAGGTAATCGGTGCACATGAGTGATTGTTTCAACTGGAGGCTGATATATGTGTTTAGCTTTTCCTAAGCTGTTTATCATTATATGTATTGCTGTAATATACCCAGGCAGAGGTTGCACATTTCCCAGAAATGTTTGTCTTTTGTATATAAGAAAAGCTGTTCCCATCTTTAAACCATTCCTTTCTGAAACATCCAAATGCTATAACTAGTAATCTACTAAACAATGAACAATATTTGAAATGTTCAGTCATAGCAGACACTCAAAATTAGCCATAATTATACCTGAAGGAAAATAAACAGACAGTTATGTGAGTCAATAGGAGCATTTGCTCATTATTCGACCTCTTATTCATCCATTAGTTTTGACCCTTTCATGCTCAATTTACACATTTTATCCCCAACAATTGATCTTCAAAGGCCAAGATGTTTCTATTTTCCAGCTGTAAAATGTACTAATTATACTGTATTTATACCGGAGGCACTATAAAGTCAAAAATTTTGTTAGTGTGAAAGTGATTTTTTTAAAAACTTTTGATCTTTTTTTTGTCTTACAGGGAACAACTTATTTAAGTATCTTATATCTTCTGTTGTTGAGTACTGAATAAACAAATAAGAACAGTTTACACTGATCCTCTTGTTCTAAAGGTTTACACCCCCTTAATGCATTGTGTTGTCTTTTTGAGCATTAATGGAAGTTTGCAGCTTTTGTAATAGTTGTATGTGAGTCCCTCAGTTGTCCTTAGTGTGAAAAGATGGATCTCGATATCATACTGTGAAAAAACTACTGGAAAAGGGTCAAATATGCAGAAGGTGCTGGAAAAACAAGAATGTGCAGGACCTGGAAGATTTTTCTGAAGACAGTTTTACTGTTTAGGATTATTTTTGTTTTTATTAATTTAACCTTTATTTAACCAGAAAAGATTAAAATCACTTTTTAATCACTGAGATTAAAAATTTCTTTCACAGGAGTGTCCTGGCCAAAATGGGCGGCAATACAATCAGTTTCATCAACAAAGAACAAACAAAGAACACTTAAAACAATTACACATCATTGAGTCATCTTCCATTTGCCGAATAACTATTTTAAAATGATCCAAAGACAGCACATTTTGTAATTCCAGTCAGACGGAGCTGCAAACATAAAAGCCTTCTTACCCAGTTCAGTTCGAACAAAAGGAACAGAGACAAAAGTAACAACAAAAGTAACAATTTTGCGAATGAAGGAAATATTTCTCAACATTTTTCCATTGTATAAGACAACAGAGATATGAAGGCAACATCCCCATGGCTTTAAAAATGATTAAATACCAGTGCATTTTTCTTCTAATAGACAAAGAAGGCCAAGCTACTCTGTTATACAAAGTACAATGATGAATTGAAGGTTTACAATCTGAAATGAATAGGGCGCCATGATAAACAGCATCTAAAGAAGAAAGAAGATATGATGGTGCGAACTGATACACTACGTCACCATAATCAAGTACAGATAAAAAAGTAGCAGAAACTAATTTCTTTCTTGCATTAAATGAAAAACAAAACTTGTTCCTAAAATAAAACCCAAGCTTAATTTTCAATTTTTTCTTCAGTTGAGTAGTAATATGAGAGCTAAAAGATAAGACATCGTCAACAATGATGCCAAGATATTTGTACTCTTTCACTAATTCAATCACAGTACCTTGTAAGGTCTGAAGAGAAATTGAATTATTTTCAATTTTTTTAACTTGAAAATAATATATACTTGGTTTTATCAGCATTCAGAACAAGTTTTAAATTGTAAAGCCGTGATTGAATGACATCAAAAGCTGGCTGAAGATCCTTCAGGGCTTGCTGTCCAGAAGAAGCACTACAATACATAACAGAATCATCTGCATAACAATTAAAGTTGGCACCCTGAATGTCATAATCAAGACTGTTTATATTAATAGCAAATAAAAGGGGCCCCAGCACAGATCCTTGGGGAACACCATTGGTAATCTCCAATGAATCAGATATTTTACCTTCAGCTTGTACACACTGAGTTCTTCCACTTAAATAATTTTAAACCAAGGAATAACATGACTTGATAAACCAACACTCTTCAATCTGTGCAGCAATATTTCATGATTCACTGTGTCGAAAGCCTTTGATAATTCAATAAAAAGGGAAGCACAAAAATCATCATGATCGATCGATCCCACGATATCATTTAGAACTTTCAAAACAGCTGTAGTACAATGTTTTTTATGAAACCCACATTGATTAATAGACAACACTAACAAGGGACTCATGAACAACTATCATAACAAAAAAAAGTCATGGATCATCCAGGTAATGACACACAGTGTTAAGAATCAATATAAACTGATGACTTGCTTAATTTCTGTAAATTCAGTCATTTTGTCTTGTGGACTGTATGTAGACATCTGATATGCCAAATTGCTAAATTAACAACAACAACATTATGATCCCTCTTATTTAAACAAAATAATAACATTTAGCAGATTCTGAAAAGTTTATGTAAATTTATGACTACGAATGTATTAAGACAATGTTTTAGGGTGATGCAGTCTATAAAGATCTGTTGGGTGCTTGTGTCAGTTTTGTTTTGTATTGTGCCGTGACTACATGAATATCTGTTTCAGCAGCCTTTTCAACAGGCAGAAACGTTGTGACCATCATGCTTATTTTGAAATCCAGTGAAGATGCTGCATAGTCTGTGAAGAGGGTCCTGGCCAAGACAAATGTTACCACCATGTGAGAATGTTATGAAAAGGTGACGTTGGTTGCAGTACATCAGTGTTAATGTCAAAATGACCTGTGCAGAAAGGGTTAATATATAAATCTATAACTCTGCGGTATTAATGGTTGTTGTATAATGTCAATTGATGGTTATGCAATATGCAAAAAAAAAGGAAAGACTGTTAGAACAGACAGGGTGTGATGATGGCAGGGGTTCTAAGTCAATTTTTCGACATGCCATGTTCCTGGAAAGTAGAATAATAAACACTCCAATAGTCATTTATCATGTTGCGGCTGCAGTGCTCACAAACCTGGGCTCCTGGAGATAGATAAGTCAGGGAGGGAAATCTGCCATACTGTTCTCTCAGAAAAAAAGCATGAAAAGACAGGAATAAACAGCAAAGTAGGTCAGTCCAGAAAACAGTTCTGTCAGAACACTGTATTATGGAATGAAATAGTTTTTTTTTTCTCAAAGTTTTTGTTCACAAAGAACAGAAAGTCTGTATAGAGGTACAAATCATTGTATTGCTTTGTGTTCCCATCATTCTCTAGACTTAAAAAGTGGCCAGGCAATAGTTCTGTCTTGTTATGGCTCCTAAATGTATTGTTCTGAAAATATATTGATTTTCTTAAAGAATTTGTGGTAACATTTTCTATGAAGCCCATATTTATAATACATTATAAGGGTATTCTTAAGGTATTATAATGAATGCATAATGCATTATAAAAACCCTTATAATATGTTATATCATCTTATGAATATTCATAAGAACAGTTTTAATGTTTTATAATATTTTTGGTTATAGCTTTTAAGAGTATGATGATTTATAACACAATGAACACGTTGCATCCACTTTTACAATGGATTATATTTCTCATAGTTATAATGTATTATAAGTCTCATATCTTGCCATCTTTCTTATGCTACTTTACTTAAAGCCATCAAAGACCACTTATAAGTATAATAATAATAATAATATTTTTTCTCAAACAGCCATAAGATCAGATATCAGATCAGATGTATGTGATATCAGTTTGATTATTTTGATGGTACCCTTTAAACAGCTGTTGATAAGTGACTCTGCAACTACATATCAACTAGCGGTCATTAGAGTATTAGTATGTCTGCTACTGTAAATATATGCTAACACTTTATTTTGATGGTCAACCAACAAACTTTGCAAGTACGTCAACATTCTACCAACCCTAACCTAAGCCTATTAATACTCTAATGAGAGTTATTTGACATGTAGTTGCAAAGTTGCTGATAGACTAGGGGGACCATGAAAATAAAATGTTACCTAACATATAAACATTGCATTTTTTTTTTCAGTTGAAATTATTAACTAGCTCACATCAAAATTAATATTAGCCTCACAGGGAACACTCAAATAACACTCCACACCTAACCACTTACAAGATGTAGTATTTCTAAGACATGTCAATAAAAATAGTCAATTTGGCTATTGAATTTTGAAGCCACAGATAGATTTAAGTCAAAATTTATGAACTCAAGAAGCAGAACTCTCCAAACTGTGAATAAATAATTCAGATAAGTTTATGAATTGCAAGAACTGGTTCATTTTCCAAGAAGCAATTTAATTAAGGAGATCTAGGAAGGATGTCAAGATTTTCAGTTAATGTATAACAAGCATTTTATTTTGGTTGGTTACTCACAAAACTGTTGTATGACTTAAGAAGACTTGGTATATAGTACACAAATAATATAAAACATTTTATGCTACTTTTTTAAAAATACTTTTAGAGCTTGACAGCCCCAGTGCTTTTGACTTTATAGTAATGCTGGGTGGTATGACCAGAAATTTATATCACGGTATTTTTCAAAATTATAACGGTTTTACAGTAAACTATAGTATTTTTTTTTTTTCATGCTTGACCGGGTGTTAACCACATTTTCTACTGATAGAAAGAGGAAATACTGCAGTAGATTTGACTTAGAATGCCATACTGTCATGATGAGGGAATATTGTAGAAAAATTCCACATTAATAGTGACTAAACACGACCCATTAATACATGTTAACCATGAGTCACTCATTTATAATCGTGACATCGTCTGATAAAAATGAAAGAATACAATATTTGTAAGAATGAAATTCATTCTTCTTTTTTCAGTTTTTTAACGAATTAGAGGTAAATAATAATTTAGAATTAATATCAAATAAAACTAGACTTTTGCTAAAATATGAGTCCTCTATCCACATTATACTTTCTCCAGTGAAAATGACATCTTGTCTGAATTAGGAGCAAAATATGCAAGATCAAGCACCGTTTACAAATGAAAACAGTCCAAAATAGTTCAGAAATTATGTTGGTGGATTTTGATATGAGGGGACAACAGGGGATGGACTTTTTCCACTGATGGTTATTATGAATTATGAACTTGTATTTAGTTCAGAGACAACAGTTTGAAGTTAAAATGTCTTTATGCCTTTAGTCGTGTTGATTACTTTGGATTATTGTGATGTTTTTATCAGCTGTTTGGACTCATTCTGATGGCACCCATTCACTGCAGAGGATCCATCGGTGAGCAAGTGAAGAAACAAACTCATCTACATCTTGGATAGCCTGTCCTTTAAAGACAAATAACTGTGCATTATGTCAAGAACAAAAGCGCAGAGCTCAAAGCTGACTGCATGCCAGCACCTTCATTAATAACAGTTAGAGCAGCATCAGGAAGGCTCGGTGATGAGCTCTTGTTTTAGCCGCCCGTCGATGGAGAAACAGCTGTAGAGCAGCGAGGGCAGGCAGGCAGGGGGTGGGCCTCAGTGGCTGGGCCAGATTCAGCCCTGATGGCTAATTAAAGGTTTGTGGCCATCAAAAGCGGCCCTACTTCCCTCTTCCTGGGAGCAGCCATGCATGGCATGTGTGCCGTGCCAGAGGAGCAGTGAGGCAGGGGCCATCTCTGCCTCACAGCTTTTGTTTACTCAAAAAAACAAAAAAATCTCCTACATGTAAGCTTGTATGTCTTATTTCCTTATTATGATCCTTGAAACTAAAATAAATAAATAAATAAATATATATATATATATATATATATAGCAAAATATGCAAGATCAAGCACCGTTTACAAATGAAAACAGTCCAAAATAGTTCAGAAATTATGTTGGTGGATTTTGATATGAGGGGACAACAGGGGATGGACTTTTTCCACTGATGGTTATTATGAATTATGAACTTGTATTTAGTTCAGAGACAACAGTTTGAAGTTAAAATGTCTTTATGCCTTTAGTCGTGTTGATTACTTTGGATTATTGTGATGTTTTTATCAGCTGTTTGGACTCATTCTGATGGCACCCATTCACTGCAGAGGATCCATCGGTGAGCAAGTGAAGAAACAAACTCATCTACATCTTGGATAGCCTGTCCTTTAAAGACAAATAACTGTGCATTATGTCAAGAACAAAAGCGCAGAGCTCAAAGCTGACTGCATGCCAGCACCTTCATTAATAACAGTTAGAGCAGCATCAGGAAGGCTCGGTGATGAGCTCTTGTTTTAGCCGCCCGTCGATGGAGAAACAGCTGTAGAGCAGCGAGGGCAGGCAGGCAGGGGGTGGGCCTCAGTGGCTGGGCCAGATTCAGCCCTGATGGCTAATTAAAGGTTTGTGGCCATCAAAAGCGGCCCTACTTCCCTCTTCCTGGGAGCAGCCATGCATGGCATGTGTGCCGTGCCAGAGGAGCAGTGAGGCAGGGGCCATCTCTGCCTCACAGCTGTGCAAGGCTGCCTTGCAAACTCGATGGGCACCCTGTCCGTTCCCACTCTCCCGCTCCACCCGTCTGCTGCCGGGAAACGGCTGTCGTCTGCAACTGTCTAATCATATATTAATTACTCATGATTAGTCGGCTTTGATTCAATTTCGGGATGTGTGGCAGGCCCGGCTTATGTAATAAAAACTATAAAAATATCCAGACGCTTTGTATGAAGTGATCAGATTTTGCTGGATGAAGTCGTTGCGTGTTTCTCCATCTTTGCATTTTGATAATGGTCACTTTTTGGCAGTGAAGCTACTCAAAGATGCTGAATTAACTGGAAAAGGGTGAAGTCTTTATGTGTTGAATAAGCAATGTTGGACGTTGGTATTGGTCCAGAGCAGGAGTCCTGAGTCCTCAAAGTAATTAATTTGGGGAGCTATTCGCTTTTCAACACAATCTGTTTACACAGCATTTTAACAGCACAGTCCATAAACTGAGTGGACAATACTTATAGATGGATTATAAGAGAAGAGGATTGTGAGGAGTGAATGTAGCTTAGAGTTCATTTTGGATGTTGTGCATTATTTGTGGCTGATTCAGTTGAAACAAACTAAGGGAAGAACAGAGTTAAAAAGGAACATGTTATGCCTAAATGACCTGTGTCAAATACATTTATAATTTAATTGAGCTTAAGCACTTTGATTAAGATAGAATTAAGACAGACTATACCTATTTTTAACCATTTGTTATTAAAAAGTGATAAAAAAGTGAAAATTCTGTTTTGGGTCAGTATGAAAAGATCCAATTCAAAGTTTTAATATGAAAAAAATCATTGCATTCATTCATATTCATGTTTTTAACACTATTTTATTTAGCAATTTTTTATTTTTTTTTGTTAAAGGAAAAGTCTGAATAACCCATGTCAGTTAAATGTATAATTTAATTGAGTTGGATACAATTAGGATAGAAGTGCACAAAAGCCTGTGTTGCATTTATAATACTCATTATTTGTGTAACTGAATGATTAATTGTAATGATATTGCATGATGTGTGTGTGTGTGTGTAGGCACACATTTTTTAAAAACATTTATTTTATTTCTTATACAGATTTTAACCCTTTGTTATGGACTTTTGAGAAAAAATACTTTTCTGTTTTGGGTCAGTATAAAAACATACAATTCAAAGATTTAATATGAAAAAAATTCATTTCATTCATATGCATGTTTTTAACCCTTTTTAAGGAAAAAGTGAATAACCCATTTAAATTATAAATGTATAATTTAATTGAGTTGGATACAGTTAAGATAGAAGTGCACAAAAGCCTATGTTGAATTTATAATCCTCATTATATGTAACTGAATGAATCATTTCAGTTTGTGTGTGTGTGTGTGTGTGTGTGTGTGTGTATGCATTTTTTAAATTTCTTATACAGATTTTAATCCTTTGTTATGGACTTTTGAGAGATTTTCTGTTTTGGGTCAGTATGAAAACTTCCAATTCAAAGTTTTAATTGTATTAATTCATATTTATATTATTCATATTTATATTATATTATTTGACACATAAAATTAGTAAATGCCTTAAATGTTTTTTTGCACTCATAAAAGAGGCTTAGGATCTCTTGGACCCCTGATAAAACATCAGAATAAACTTTACTAACACAATGAATGCATCAATAAATACACTTAATTCAAGATAATAGATAATCTTTTTTTTCTCAGAATATATCTTGCTTCTCAAGTAAATTTATTTTTGCTTTAAGGATGATTAGATATTTCACCATTAAAAACAAGACTAAAATATTGATTTTGGCACTGTATTCTTGGGTTCTTCCTTCACAAATTTGCATTAAAGGCAGGGTATGTGATTTTTCAAAAACACTTTAGGTGCAAAGTGCAACTGGCAATATGGATGTGACAGATGACTGTGATCTCTGAATTTACATACTATGACCTGACTAATTTCATGCTCACAGTGGAATTAAAAATGAGAACAGCTGGCATTGTACCAGTTGCAAATGTCTGACACTAACAGAGGGTGCTTGGGGCAGTCAGATGGTGCCAATCAGCTCTCTGAAACCGGCCAGTCTTCATGTGAACTGAGTGACGGGTGATGGAACTGTCAGAGAAGGGAAACAACAAACTGAATTCACCTTTCAAAGCTTCTCAATGTGTTTGTGAACTAATGTATTATTCATCTGAAACTTAAAGGGGTCATATGATGCTGCTAAAAAGAACATTATTTGGTGTATTTCTTTGCAACTTTACAGATCTTCTTTATGCACCAAGAGCTTGTAACACTCTAAAGAGAAAGGAAAAAATGAAATCGCATCATATGACCCCTTTAACTTCATTTAAAGGCCAGTTCACCCAAGTTTTCTGGCAGTTTACCCAGCCAATTTGATTTGGTTTCATGCTCTTTTTTTAGTAACAGCATACAAGTTTGGAATGACATAAAGGTGAGAAAATAATGACAATTTTTATTTTTGGCGGAACTATCTCTTTAAGGCTTGTCAATCTGACGCAGCATTGGAGACTTCTGGAGCCTATCTCTGCTGAGCTCATTATAAAGTCTTTTTCTGCCCAAATGAATGACTAATGCATTGATAACATGTGGGCTAATGCTTGAATGTGGCAGGCGTGCTGTCACTGCAGCTTGTCAGAGGACGTAATTGGGCTTCCATAAGCAGTGAAAGCTTTGGGAGAGAGATGGCAGCGGGCAGCAGTCTCTGATCACTGATCAGTTTGCTTTTATTGTCCATGTGATGGACGTCTTTTTTACTCCATCTCCAGCCATAATGGAGCATTTGTGTCTCTTAAGACCTAATGGACTATTATGGGATTAACTGCTTGTAGATGCTTTTTGTCCATCAGTATCTCTAGTGGACTCTACTTTCTCTTTTTCTTTCTCAGTTTATCCTTTTCCGTTTAAAGCTTCTTTGTGAGTTTTTGGATGTTCAAGAAATAGTATGAGAAAGATTGTGAGAAATATAGTTCTTTTGTATCCTTTTTGGAGCTTGCAAGCTTTATTCTCCATTGAAGGCCTGTACAATCAATGTTAAACGTACACACACACACACAAACACACAATATATATATATATACACTGTAAAAAACTAAGGGCAAAAATATTTAAGTTGAACTAATTTTATTGCTTGGGCTTAGTTGAGAAGACATATTATATTAAGTCTGCACAAATATATTTAAAAAACATTAAATTAATGGTTATTTTCAAATCCAGTCAACAATCAGAATGCCAATGTTTGACTGAACTAATAAAAACAATTCAGCCAACACTGAGATCATTCCGCACGTGCACGAGCCTGAGTGACTTCGCGGGAGAAACAGCGCCACCATCTTGTCAAGTTCACGCGTCAGGTAAGTGCCACTAAATAAATGTTATTTTTTTAGACTAAATTTAACGAGAAAATCATGCAATATTTTTTTAGTGGACATTTAGAAAGTGTTTTGTGAGTTGTATATCCGAAGAAAAGTGGATATTTAAGTGTATGTCAAGTTCAGGCGTCAGGTAAGTGAATATTTGTAAGTTACTTAGACTGAATTGATCAACACATATATTAAAAAGGTGTAAATGTTATTTAAAATGTATATATTTATACACAAATGTACAACATATATAAAAACATCGAATAAATGTTGTATGATATATCTGAGGGAAATTTAAGTGAAGGGTGGTCTTTCACCTTGTTTAACCAATAAAACACTTAATGTCAAAAGCTGTGTTACTATAATGAATTTTAGCTAATTTTGGCGTGTTGTATGATATTTTTGTGTTTCCGTGACGTGAAAAGATAATGAAGAGATTGCGCGGTCTTTCTTTCTTTTATAAGCCATTATAAAAATCGTTTCACAAGGCCGTTCAAAGCGTCTCAGTCAGTTTCCTAGGTAGTGAATCAGTAAATTGTGCACACAAGTTCGTGCACTGGGTCTGGGAAAGACCGTGGCTCAGTAAACAATTGGGACAATTGATCAATCAATTTGTAAATCGTCACCACTGGTATTTATCAACAACAGGCAGGACCGTTATATTTTGATATTATTTTTTATACTATTTAAGGTAACTTAGTCCTATAATATGAAATGTACATGTTCTATTACAAATCCAGTCAGCATCAATGCTCCCTGTTGTGCAATGGATTGTGGAATGGATTTGTGCCAAAAAAAATGGTTGCAACTTCTGTTTCATCACAAATTTAATTAACTGATATATACATTGTAAATGATTTAAAAGGCATCATTTCATTTTGAATGTACTTTTCTTTCTCCATCAGAGTGTGACCAAAGTTTTCATTGGCGCTTTGTCATCATTGCAAGATTTCAGATGCAACCCAGTCAGTTCTTCCAAGGCACCAAACACTGGCACGTGACCAGACTGCTCCACTGCAACTACATACTGTGTGTACTTTCAAGACTAGGAGTTTATTGTTTTCATTCCAGGTAATATGTGTAAATGTTTAGAGTTTTTACTACAATTATAATGTGCTTTATTGTTCTCAGTGGCATCTACGCTAATATAAGTCTGTTTAATTCTTATTCCCAGGTCACCGTAGCCACCCAGATTCAGTCCGTATCCAGATCAGATAGTGGATCAGCACCTAGAGATGACCTCTACAGCCCTGAATGTCAGCAGAGACCATGTCAGCTAGATGAGCTCCAGAGACAGATCCCCTCCGAAGACCTCGTTGGGCATCGGGACAAGACCACGAGAACCAGACGAGTCCTCTGCTCAATCTGACCTGTGTTGCTGCTTAAAATTAAACCACGCCATGCTTGTTTCGTCTGGCCAGAGGAGAACTGCCCCCCTGACTGTGCCTGGTTTCTCCCAAGGTTTTCTACTCAATCGCTGTCACCGATGGAGTTTTGGGTCCTTGCCGCTGTCGCTTTTGGCTTGCTTATTTGGGGACGCTTGGCTGATTGCACAGACATTATTGGAAGAGAGCTGAACTGGATGATGTCAACACTGAATCACCAATTAACTGACTTTAACTGGAAAAATGACTTGTTATTGTCCTGTTGCATTATTGACAAACTATTTTCCTCTTTGACACTGTAAAGCTGTTTTGATACAATCAGTACTGACTTGACTTGACTTGACTTGATTTTATAAACTGTAACACCTGGTTCTTTTTTTTTTTTTTTTTACTTCTGCCTCATTTTAAAGATGTATTTGTGAACAGTAGTAATGTTTGTAAATGTTTGTTTGCTAACATTTTGTTTAGCTTGTTTAGTTTTTTCTTAGTTCATTAAACAAAGTTTAAACTGAATTTTGCAGTTGCATTGCAGATGTAATGTTTGTCAACTGGAGCTTTAAAGGGATAGTTCGCCCACAAATGAAAATTTGCTGTTAATTTACTGACCCTTAGGCCATCCAAGATGTAGGTGACTTTTTTTCTTCAAGCCTGTATGTTTAGTCTGTATAAAAAATGTTATAAATGGAGATTGTTATTAAATAAAGGCTATTATGTGTTGTAATGTGTGTGTTTTTGGTGATTGATAAACACCAGTTAATACTTTTTAATAATTTTGTTAAACTATAAAAATATATGTTTATGTAGTTCCCCAGCAATTTCTTATGATGCCCAAATAATAAATCTTAGTTGAGGTAACATATAAAACACATGGAGTAAATGGTTAAATTATAATTGACATAACTTGCTGTAGTTTTCTAAATGTTTGACCAATTAAAACATTTTAGTTGAATGGACTATAAAACTAGTTCAGTAAAGATTGAGCCAACTAAAAAATAACAATTCAGATAACACTTTGAAGACAGAAATTGACTGAACGTAAAATTTCTGTGGAACTAGTTACTAAATAATTAGTTGAAACAGCTTGACATTTTTTAGTATATACAGGTGCATCTCAATAAATTAGAATGTCGTGGAAAAGTTCATTTATTTCAGTAATTCAACTCAAATTGTGAAACTCGTGTATTAAATAAATTCAATGCACACAGACTGAAAGTGTGTATTTATATCGGAGGCTGACAAAGTACACAACTCCATTACTTGAGTCAAAGTACAGATACTGCTAGTCAAATATTACTCCTTTACAAGTGAAAGTTGTAAAGACAGAAGTAAAAGTACAGAAGTACTTGCTTTTAAAAGTACTTAAGTGCCAAAAGTAAATTTCCTTTTTTATGTCAATGCACTTTTTTATTGTTGTATGTAATACTTGCAATATCTCTGAAGCAACTTACAATACATTACACCTACTGAATACACTGACTAGCTTGTAGTATCTTTGGAATAAAGAGCTATTAGAATGTTAAACACATATGGGGAAAAAAAATGAACACCCTATACCCACCCCCACAAAAGCAG
>NW_015662163.1:296484-297400 GCF_001515625.1 Sinocyclocheilus rhinocerous
AATAAAGAGCTTTTAGAATGTTAAAAACCTATGGGGAGAAAAACTAAACAAAACAAAAAATATATTATTTAACACCCCTACCCACCCCCACAAAAGCAGTGTGTGCACATCTATGTGTAGCCATTCATCCACATTTGAACCGAGTGGACAGTGAAATTTGCTGTAAATACAGAGTGATAAGGAAGAAAGAAAAAAAAACCTGCTTTAAAACCCAGCAACACAACTGTAGCTGTATAACTTTACAACAGCAACACTGCTTTAACAAAAAAGCAAAACAGCAAGACTTATTTGACATCAAAACAAAATTTTTAAAATGCTGTCTAATCGCTCCCGTGGTACTTTCAGTGCTGCTTCAAGTCCAACACCACTTGTGTTTTATTAGAAGACGCACAACAGTTCTTCTGTGGCTTTATAGGTAATATATTCACTTACACAATTTAGCAAAATCAGACAATATTGTGTCTAATACATACCACAATATTAACTTCTATCAGAGATGCAAACAGGTAAGGGGGAAAAAAGGTGAGATCATTGCGGGGGCATGCATATCGGGGGCATGCTCCACATATAATTTCTCTTAAAGATATTTTACATGCTCATTTGTAGTTACTTTAAGGTATTTTTTTAAAATATTTTTTATTACCTTATATGTCCAAAACTGTAATTTTTCACAAAAAAAACAACAACAAAAAAACATTTGACAAAAATCAAGATTGAATACATTTGGTCAAAATCCCATGTTATAAAAGATGAAGTGCTATGCAGGCTAATGCTGCTAATGACTTATTTTCTCGAAATAATGAGAAACTTTCTCGAAATAATGACTTATTTTCTCGCCTTCCAAAAACTAGAAATCAGTGGTTAAGTTGTATTTACAACACTGTTCCAGAACAGTTCAACCCAAATAACCCAAATA
>NW_015662163.1:299812-301264 GCF_001515625.1 Sinocyclocheilus rhinocerous
AATAAAGAGCTTTTAGAATGTTAAAAACCTATGGGGAAAATTAACACCCCTACCCACCCCCACAAAAGCAGGATGTTAGTGATCTCACACAGCTCTGGACACATCTATGTGTAGCCATTCATCCACATTTGAACCGAGTGGACAGTGAAATTTGCTGTAAATACAGAGTGATAAGGAAGAAAGAAAAAAAAACCTGCTTTAAAACCCAGCAACACAACTGTAGCTGTATAACTTTACAACAGCAACACTGCTTTAACAAAAAAGCAAAACAGCAAGACTTATTTGACATCAAAACAAAATTTTTAAAATGCTGTCTAATCGCTCTCGTGGTACTTTGATGTCACACACAGAACTGTGCAGTGCTGCTTCAAGTCCAACACCACTTGTGTTTTATTAGAAGACGCACAACAGTTCTTCTGTGGCTTTATAGGTAATATATTCACTTACACAATTTAGCAAAATCAGACAATATTGTGTCTAATACATACCACAATATTAACTTCTTATTATTGACAAACATATGTTAAACATCAACATATTCTGTTACACCAAATACACAAAATAATGATCTTTAAAATAACATCATATGACCCCTTTAATGTGGCTTAAAATACAATGACAAATTCCGGATACAATATTATTGATCATGCATACAGGCAAGCATAAGAGCCTAGAATTTGAACACAACACCCAAAGTTGCACGTTAAGCGTTTTCCTATAGAAAACCGTTATAGAAAATGCATAAGCGTTGCTGTTTTGTGTTGCATTCATATTTTGGGTCTGTATATACAATATGCATAATCATGAAGTTGTGTACTGAATTTGGTTCGATCTGTCTTTATACTTCAAGCCACGTTAAGCATTTTTCACGTTAAGACCAAGCGGTTGCCGTGGTAACGAACAACGATGCTTTGTCCTTTTGAAAAGAGATGGCTTACTGTATGAACATTGTATGCATGTGATTCATTAAAGGGACAGCTTATAAAACTAATAAATCATCGAAATAAACATCTATAAATTAAGTTTATATGTGTAATGGCTTTAATTTCTTCATAAAATGCCTGGATTTCTTAACTGAAATATTAGTCTGGAATGTTTGAAGCCATAACTATCTGGCAGAGTAACTTGGTAAGTGCTACAAATTAACAAAAGACTACATGCAGATAATTTATCTGAAATCGTTATTTAATGACAGATTATATCATTATACAATTTAGATTACAGAACAAAGCAATGTTTGCGGTGTTCCTGCATGGTTTTGACCAACAGATGTCCAAGCGTGCTGTCATTCTTGCGTTGCGCATGTGTGGATTAAGTCATTATTTTGAGAAAGTTTCAACTAAGGCTACTTCACACGAAGCCAGAGCTTTCCCTATCCGATCTTTTTTTTTCCCTCGTCTCAAGAAATATCTCCGTCCACACGAAACCCCAAAACCGAAACGAAACAATGTA
>NW_015662163.1:302171-314879 GCF_001515625.1 Sinocyclocheilus rhinocerous
CCCCCATCCGTGTCCATTCCGCTCCGCACCCAAATCCTCTCAGGTACGTGGACTTAGCATCTCTTCTATCTCCCATCCCGCAAAAAGATTGCTATCGATCCCTGGACTGTGGCCTTTTTTCCGTGACCCTTAAAGATTCAGCCTCTAGCTCCAATCGCATTCTTTCACTCGCAGAATTCGTTCTAGCATTTGGAAAATATACAGACGTAATCTGTTCAGTTTTTCCAAACAGGCGTAAGGAGCTAAATGATTATCTCTCGATTATAGCTGACTTTTCTCTGTCATTAGGCGGCAGCCACTTTTACACTTATCACAAGCTATTTTCAGCTAAATGCGCGACAAAGGTTGCGCAGTGGAACCAGTGCCCCTACTGGGGTGCACTCGACTTCGATTTGTATAATCGTGTCTTCCTCGGCTGCCGTAACATCTTATGTTCTATTTGTAGATCTCTCGTTCATCAGTCCCACTCCTGCCCACTAATCACTCAAAATTCTCCGAGCCCTCAGTCTCAGCCTACCTCCGAATCTATCAAATCTACATCATATGTGCCACAGTCCGGGTCAGATCGCTCTGCCCCATCTAGAGGTCGTTATTCTTCCATTTCAAATCGCCAAGTTTGCAATAACTTCAACGATTTCCGCTGTTTCAGGCAAAAATGTCGTTTTTTGCACGTGTGTAATTTCTGTGGCGGTGCTCACGCCCGCCCTGTCTGCCCCGTGTACAAATCTTCAGCAAAAAACAATAAAGATCTAAAAAAATACCTCTCTCTCCTGTGAATTACTCAATGTTATCTCTTGAGCTAAAAAATCACCCTGACAAAAATTTTACTCACTATTTGCTTTCCGGCCTAAAACAAGGTTTTGATCCCGGTCTTGAAAGTCTTCCAGATGCCACTTTTGTCTGTAATAACTTACAATCCGCACTGTCAGAACCAAAATTTATGCGTATACAGCTAAACGTGTCTCCGTGTGGACGGGGCCTAAGTCATTATTACGAGAAAGTTTCTCATTGTTACGAGAAACTACATCATTATTACGAGAAAGTTTCTCATTATTACGAGAAACTAAGCCATTATTATGAGAAACTAGTCATTATTACGAGAAAGTTTCTCATTATTATGAGAAACTAAGTCATTATTACGAGAAAGTTTCTCATTATTACGAGAAACTAAGCCATTATTATGAGAAACTAGTCATTATTACGAGAAAGTTTCTCATTATTATGAGAAACTAAGTCATTATTACGAGAAATTTTCTCATTATTATGAGAAAGTTTCTCAATATAACGAGATACAAAGTCATAATTATGAGAAAGTTTCTCATTATTATGACTTACAGAATCATATTTTTTCTCAACTGTGGCGGGAACGGGCTTCCATATATTACTGATAAACTGTCTGAAAAAGAGAAAGTCACATTTTAGAGAAGAAAAAAATCACCCACTCACTTTTAGTAATTCGATAATTCGATACAGATAATTATCGCGATATAATTTTCCTCGATAAAACGATACGAAGAGTTTGATAAATGTTCGATATAATGTTTATGCGCCAAAAGTGGAACGATAAAGCACGACTCATTTGAATCACGCCACACGGACCGTTTATCCACTCGGATCAAAGTTCAAACTGCCGCGTGGCGCGAGCTCACTAGAGCAGAATTAGTAGTGTTTACTCGGTCACGCGAGCATTAAGCAGTGCTGTGAGATCCAGTGTGAAGCGCTTGTATTCAGCGATGAACACAAATGACTCTGTGATTTAAACTAGTTTAAAGCCAAACAGGAGAAACACTGTGTGCAACGAGACAGTTTACTGTAGTAACACTCACTGCATCATGGTATTGTGGTAGAAATGTGGGATATTCACACTGAATTTTATTACAGGAGTAATTGTATATAATTATAGTATGTATTTGTGATTAAGCTATAGCATGTGTGCATTTATACTGAATGTTTTTAGACTAGTGTTTTTCATACAAATAGGCTACCTAAAAACCATATAGTTATATTTTTACCATGGTATTGAGGTGCTATATGTGTGGTTTTTACTGTGTTAATCATGATTTAAATGTATGCTACTGTGGGAGACCACAGTATATATTTGCGGTATAAGTACCAAAAACCATCTCAATATATTTTTACAGCTCCTCTCTCAGGAGCTCTGCTGAGAACAGGTCGATTTTGGTCTGTCTAATTAATATTCATGAGCCTCTCTTCTGATTGGCCTGTTGTTTTCTGAGTGACGCACAGCCAGGCCAACCACAGGTAACTACGGTCAGCCGACGTCACAGCGCTAGCTGGAAGCAGCTAAACAAAGGGGAAACTGGAGGCCGCCCATTCAAACCAGCGCAGATTCGGCTACATAAGGAGCTTAAAATATCATCTTGTTGTGATGTTGGGTGCCAGAATCGACGTAATACAGCCTCAAATTAGAAATTTGATCGCATATCTGCTGCCAGATAAACCGACGACAGATGTGGTTAAACGTGATAAAACGAGCAGACTGGACAGAAACTATCGTCAAAAATGGCGCACACTTCTTATCAGAAAAGGTTCAATAAAGTATTGTCTTTTGTTGTTATGGGATTTCTTGCCATATGTCTATGTTTCTTGCATCTCACGACCCAAACCTGTTTCTTGATTTGAAACAATATCACTCATTAGAACATGCAGAAATTAAGAAAATATATTTTTTAATTTAGATATTTATTTTGTTAAGGAAAATGTATTTGTTTCTACAACTTTAACTTTGGAGCAAAAATCTGGCTCTAAACTTGAAAGAAATAAAGATTTGACATTTATCATGATAACTATCGAAATCGACTGATATGAAAAAAATTATTGTGATTTTTTTTTGGCCATATCGCCCAGCCCTACTGACTTTCAAAGCTGCTACATAGTAATGACTTTCTACTTCGAGCAAAATCGACACAGCAGCTTTAAACACAATACAACACAACATTCATGATGCTTCTTTAGGAATCTGACCTCCAAAAAGACACAGAATAGGACGTTTTTGTCTTGACTGATATTGACCAATTGTTCTAATGTACTGAAGAAAGCCACACATGGATCCAAGTTTAGCTCCTCTGTTCTTCAGTTCAACTGTACACCAGCGCTTACGGCCTTGTTACTTGTTCATTTGTGAATACAGTGCTTGTGTGATTTGCTGAATAGGGACATTACATTTGTGTGCAGATCAGCAGACTGAACAATGAGATCACTCTTATGTCTGAAAGTTCAATCATGTGCCTTTGAGAACAGATGAAAAAGTGAGTGAATTGAGCGAATGCGCTTTCAATCTGGCCAAAGTGAAATTGTGCCATGTTTACAGCCTTTGCGATTGAGTCGATGCACTCTTAACGTTTAGGGATTGCGACTGGTGTAGTGCTCCTACCTTGAAAACCTACCCAAACCAGTGGCACAAATAACTTTCTTTGAGGCCAGGTGTGTAAATTCCTTCCACATGACAGGCTGTGAAGGGGCAGCTTTAAAGAAGAGGTGTTTAGTTACCACAGAACAATACAAACTCATGGAGGCTTTCGCAAGCTCTTCTACTGTGTCACCCACTATAGAAAGAAACACAAGTGCTAAGAAAAATGTAAATATGAGTGAGCTGAATGGCTCGTCAGGATGGAAACCTTGAGATCAGAGCGTCTTCAAAGAAATCCGCTTCAAATACTCCACAGGTCACCAAAGAGAAGCAAAGAAGGACCGGCACAGAAACATATGAATGGTTCAAGTACCAGTGTCAGAGGTAAGGAACGTCAAGCACTTCAAGACAGAAGAAAGCCCAGTGTTGCTTCCTCTACTTGGCTCAGATCTCAGCTTTCCAATGGCCCTAAACAGTAATACTCCATCATGTTGTGTGTGAGCATGAAGTGAGTTGATGTGTGACAGAGAATAGCTGAGAGTATTATTTAGAATTGAATAAAAGAGCATTTTTTCATAGAATAGAATAGCATATTATTGTTGTGTTAGTGTGTCCTTTAGTGTGTATAGTTTAGTGCAATAGTTAAACTGATCTACATTAGTATTATGAACGAACATAAATTAACAATAGTGTATTTATAAATTAACATTAGCCTAGATCAGCAATGCTGTAAAAATGGTTTTGTTCATGATACCTAATTTTAGCAAATTAAACTTTATTGGTTGATTGTGTTGTTAAGATAAAGATAAATATTGACATTCAAAATATTTTTTATATCATTTTATGTTTTATAGGTGTTTATTTAGCTTTTTATTTTCTTATGTTTTGTTATTTTTAAAATTGTTTCTGTTTTATTTTTGCATGTTTTGTTTTGTTTTTTTTAGTTGCTGTTACAACTTACTTTTAAAGGGCACCTATTATGCCCCTTTTTACAAGATGTAATATTGGTCTTGGGTGTCCCCAGACTGTGTCTGATGTTTCAGCCCAAAATACCCAACAGATCATTTATTATAACAGCTGGAAAATGTCATTTTTGGGGTGTGTCTAAAAAAAAGCTGTTTTGGAGTGTATGGCTTTAAATGCAAATGAGCTGCATATTCCTGCCCCTTCTCCAGAAGAGGGCGTCGCCTATACGTCTCTCTGCATTGCATATCTACAACAATAAACAGTCGGTAGAAGCAACATGACTGAGAGCAGGAGAACTGGTGTTTAGCCGTACATTTGGGAAGCCAAATGCACTGAAAGTGGGACAAAACAGCGCAATGTTACAGAGCTCGCGCCGCGCAGACCTGTCATCAGCGCAGATCAATTGACCGAGGCGCGCGACCGCGCTACCGAATGAATCTCGCGCTACAAACAGCAACAAGTAAAATACTTAATGTACGCACACAAATACGGTTGAAACGCTAAGCACTATAACAACATGACATTTACAAAGGAGTCTGGAGTGATACACGTATAAGACCAGCAACGAATGAGTTGCATGCCGCATGCAGGCCATTTGTGAGTCCTCACCGCTCCTCACCGCTCTACTCCCTGCTGAACAGAATGTCCAAGTCCACAGTACAGCCAAGTGCCTTTGTTCTCCTTTCACTATGCCATGCCTGCATTCCAGCTCCTTGAGAGCTTATAGTCTGGAGAGAGATTTGCTTGTTGGGTCCTGGCGGGCTGGGGCCATGATCAAAGTTGGGCCTTAATTTCCTCCAACAGCTTAATGAAGAGGCCTCACTGTGACGAGCACACCGCACAGAGCCTGCTGGAAGGTTCACTGCGCACTCAGTGGTCCGCCATCTGCATTAAAATGCTGACTTGGCTTCAAGCGAGGCGTGGGCACACAGGGAGAGCCGTTACTGTATTGTGTCCAGGGCTGCAGAGACGATCCCTCACACAGCTGGGGTCTGTTTGGATCATGTGGCCAGAGGCACGTGTTAGAAACAGACCTGCTCTGGCTTTCACAGTATTACGTCCCGTAGAGAGGAGCGGGCAGCCAGCAGAGATCTGCCACATTCGCCCCGTGAATCATCTGGACCCCGGTGACTAACTAGCACCGGCAGCCAGAATATCTGCGGACATATGTCAGCCGCCTCACATTGTTCTGCAAATGAGATTGTTGATGCGAATCATTGGGTCGTCTGTTTACAGTAGAGCTGAAAGTGCTCTGTGAGAGTTGAAGTGAGATGGAATATTGTTTTTGGAGGTCTCTGCATTTTGATTGGCTCATTGTGTAATTGCTTGCTTTTGGTCAGAATCAGCTATTGATGTTTGTCTTAATATGATTAGTTGGAACATTCAATAGAAAGCATCATGTTACCTGCTGGTTTTGTATATTATCTGTACCAGGCTCAGGCAGGAATGAGCTTTTTCTGGCCTAATTTTGGGGGGAAATCTGTGTAATGGATTTAAACATGAAAAATTTGTTAACCAGAGGTGAAAAGCATAATCATACCAGCCAGAATATTTAATAAACAATTTTGTCAGGATTTACTCACCTTAATGTAAAGGGTTTGGGGTTGGGACATGAACCCATTTATTTATTTATTTATTTATTTTTCTAACATAAGCTTTTTATGTTAACATCATCTTTGAAAAAGGAGATTTGTGAAACTGGCAGTTTCCCGATTCTATGGAATTCAGCAATTTTATTTTATTTTTATTTTTTTTAAACATAAGCTTTTATGTTCCACAGAAATCATACAGGATTGGAACAGCATATCTTTATTTTATTTTATTATTATTCTTTTATTATACATATCCATATACATACTGTACATACACACACACACACACACACACACATATATATATATATACATATATACACATACACACACACACACACATATATAATTGTATTTTTTTTTAAACATCATCTTTGATGTTCCACAGAAGTCATACAGGAATGGAATAGCATGAGGGTAAGTAAACCATGATGAAATTTTCATTTTCAGTTAAACTATCCCTTTAAGAAAAAGGAGATTTGTGAAACTGGCAGTTTTCCGATTCTATGGAATTCAGCAGCTACAGATTCCATGTGGGCCTGATTTTCACATGTAACAACAAACACAATATGTGCCGAGAGATTGCATCCATAGAAAATAATTGAAAAGCTGTATTAGCTAATGGTGTTTAAAAAAAAAAAGCCACTGCAGCACTTGGACTAGATTTCTCTTGCTAAAGCAATTATGAAATGTCATGAAAACATGACAGAAACTGATGGAAGAGTATATCGGTTTTCCGCAATCATTAGCACCTAATCCCATGAGAAATTAGTCTCTAATGACGCCCGATAGAGGGGCTGCTAGTGAAATTGAATTGAAAGTGCCACAAAGGATGATCTCGTATCAGAGAGCAATGATTCACGGCTGGTACGCACAGGCTAAACGAATCAGACTCGAGGTGTCCAGGTGTACTATCAAGCAGAAGTGTGTGCTTCAACCTGGCAGGGTGGAAGAAAGCGGCGGGTTGTGATCATACCTGCATGGATGCTCTCTCTCAGAACACACACAGAGCACATCTCATCTGAAACAAACAAGTCTGAAGGGCAAACGCCTTTGGCTTTCACTTTGAGCTCAATGTGGTCACAAAAACTGTGACAGCTAAACAGCCAAATCAAATCTGAGCTTTGTACAAATAATAAACATTTCTACATGTTTATTGTCAGTATTAATTGCCATATTGATGCTAGTTTATATTCCCTTGGGTTTATTTTTTAGCCCTATTTTGTCCTTAATGGTGGAATAAAGAGTGTGTATTATTATTATTATTATTATTATTATTATACACACACACACAGAGAGAGAGACGATCCGCTTACACATGTGATTGTGCTTGTGTGTGTGTGTGTATATATATATATATATATATAATTTTTTTATTTTGTAAATATAATCATGTTTTAAAATCAAGTTAAAATGACAAAAAATCAATCAATATATAGTTTTTTTTATTGAAAAACAATTGGATACCAGGATAGGATGTAGAATAATACTGTAAAAATGGTTCAAATAAATGTTTTGGTGAAAAACAGTTTAAATGGTTTATGGTTGCTAACATTATGGTGACTGAAAATAATACAGTACTTAATTTCCTTTGATTTTTAAAAAAAGATATATCGTTATCTAACACAGCTTGAATGTTTAGATGGAGTCTTCATGGTTTTTCTGACATGTGCCAATGTGAACACCTGCTTCAGACACACTGTTGTTGTTACCATGGTACCATTTCTCACATCACCTAGTTGTAATGGTTTAAACAACAAGATCAAGGCTGTCTCAGCTGTTACTGTTGCTAGGCAACTTAGGAATCAGAGTTCAAGGATACAAAAGAATAAAGCTTGTTGATGTCCCCTGCTCAGACTCGACATACACACATCACACTCAGGTCACTCAGAAATCATGAGAATATATGGATAGATAGTTCATTAACATGACTCATGTCTTATTTTAGTCTAAAAGCATTTACTGCTAGGGCATTTGATAATCAATCTGACATGGTATAATACGTTCAGATTATATTTGAGATAGTTCTATAATAAGGTTTTTTAAAAATATAAATAAATGTGTCCAAATATGTTTCTTGTAGAATTTTTCTAGTGTTGTTTGTTTCCAGGCTAGGTGTAGATTTGTTAAGGACCAGTGAAGTTTAGATGTGTTTTTCCCTCCTGTAATCTAAATCATACTCATATTCACCAGTTTATTTAGCAGTCACCATCCCCCATCTATGCAGTTCATCAGAGAAAATTATTTTGGAGTTTAATGAGACTTCTGGAGTGCTTAAATAATGGATGTTTCAACAGTGCCCCCTAGCGGTATGAAATAAGTATTAAAGGCAAGACATTTTATTTCTGCCTAATTAAGAACTCACTTGACAGTGAGAATTTGCATTATTCATTAGTTCTCACAAGTTCTCATATTTCATATATATATATATATATATATATCATATCTCAAGCATTTCATATCTCAAGCTTAAGCATTCATTTAGTTCAGTGTTTCTCAACCCTGGTCCTGGGCGCCCCCAGCACTGCACATTTTGTGTGTCTCCCTAATCAAACACACCTGATTCAACTCATTAGCTCATTAAAAGAAACTCCAGGACCTGAAATGGGTGTCAGATAAGGGAGACATACAAAATGTGCAGTGTTGGGGGGCACTCAGGACCAGGGTTGAGAAACACTGATTTAGTTGATCTAATCATCTTGATCAGAGATGCCCAAACTTTTTTCACACGAAGGGCCAAAAATCAAACTTGATTGAGAGCTGTGAGCCAAAAGTAAACAATAAATATAAATAATAATGCATATAAGTATATAAACAAAAAATAAATAATTTACTGTATTTTTAAAAATATTTTTTTTATTATTATTTTAAACAAATGCACATTTCAAACAAATCAAAAATGTTTTACATTTCTGTGAAAAAAAAAAAGATGAAGTAGAAATTAGGATATGCTTCAATGGCATTTTCCCCTCCTCATTTTTTCCCTCCTCTGAAAACAAATGTTATCACGGCCAACTTTGGTTCGCAGGGACCAACATGCAAATGGACATGTTCCTATAATGCATTCATAAGCTCATGCTAAAGTTTTTTAAACATCAGTGGGTTATGTTTTAATTATGAACAAGCACATTTGTTCTCATCCCCATTTTCTTGATTACTAACCCAACCAAAGCACACAGAGATCTTGAGATGTCAAAAAATCTTGTTGCATTCTTCAGATTTGCCATTTGATGTCAGCAGAGACTCTGAGGACTGCTGCTTTTCACTGTCAAGCTGCAACATCCCCAGCAGAGGTGAGCAACAGACTGTCTGTTAACCCGATGCACCTCACAAATAAAATATATGGTTACTATCTCAATTCCCTAGGCAAATGATTGGGACGTTTTCCTGGATTAAATGTTTGTAAGAGCTTCTGGAACCAGATGAGACAACATATGATTGTCGTTTTTTGATTTTATAATAAGAATAACCAGTTCTGACATGCCTGAATATCATGGCCCTAAACAAGAAAATGCCACTAATTCTATGATGCAAAGAGGTTGTGCCTCATAGATACTTCCTGTTATGTATAGTGACACCAATCCCTGTTTTAAAGAATTAGTTCATCTGAAAATTAAAATAAATGGGAGCTGGCATCTTTCACCTTTAAAAAGGATGTGAACTTTATATTTATTTTTGTGCACTTTATTCCAAGCCTTCTAAAACCACGGTATGTGCTACCTTCTACTGAGCTGTTTGTATGGACTCCTTTTATGGTGCTTTTGCATCCTTTTTAAAGCTTGAAAAGTCCCTGTTCGTTATAACTGCATGGACAAGTGTAACCATCTGCATTCTTAAAACATCTCCATTTGTGTAGAACAGAAGAAAGAAAGTCATACAGGTTTTGGAGCAGCATGAGAATGATGAATGAAATGATGACAACTGCCATTTTTGGCAGAACTATTCCTATAAAAATGTTCTTCATGCATATCAAAAAGATACAAATGCAAAAATATAGCACAGAGAATTCTTCCATATGATCCGAATTTTCTCGGCATGTCTTCACTTTCTCCTTCCCATCTGGAAGCGATCTCATTTACATGGAGTATAGGATGGATCCTCAAAGCTGACTTTCAAGTAACCCTTCCTTACTTTTGACAGCTTATCTTCTTTTATATATAATGGATTTTGAAGTTAAACTGTATCTCAGTGAGCATCTGTATCTTCATTGGAAGGTCTGTCCACCAGACGTACAAGTTTTGGACTTTTTTGTAACAAAGTAGGAACAGTCCTGGCACTAGTATGCACAAGCCACAATGATAAAAGTTTTTGGCTTGCAGTTTTACTACATCAAACCTTAATTAACTTGGCATCTTTGCTGCTTTATTTTATAGATATACAGTAGCTGGATTCATTGATGTTAAATCAGCCAGAAAAAGATGCTTAATAGCTCATTTACTTTTACAGCCTAACATTGGGGAAAAAGAGATCAAAGGGCTCTAGAGGGAAGTTTGGGTTCATGATCTAGATATTAAACGTGTGGATATGAAACTATAGAATAAATCTTGGGTGAGTACCGTTTTCAAGCAGTACCATTTCTTGATGTATTCAAAATTAATTAGAGCAAAACATAAAACATATGCAATGTGGTGGGCATTTAAAGAGATTAACCGAGTTAATTAATTAATGAATCTGTAATGTTTTGCTCTGAAAGAAAGCACTAAGTGAATTCCTCCGAGCAAAGAAGCAGGTGTTTACATGAGGATGCATGATCACTTGGGTGGCTTAACATAGCTCCATGAAGGACAAATGAGTGCAGTGTGAAGAAAAAAGCAATTACAAAGCCCTGAAGGGCACGCCGCTGGGACACGGCGAATACGCTAGCGTTCTATTCAAGGACTGACTGATGTGTTCCACCATCTCGTGTACCAGTCGCACAGAAAGACGGTGCAATTGGGGTGACTGCCGTGCCAAGATATGATGACCTTCGCATACCCCATTATCGATGCTGCCACTTCGACTAGAACAGGAAGCAAACGTGGGGAAAGGATGTTGATGGACACTTGAGCTTTAATGGAAGTCCTTCAGCTTAGCTGTTCATAATAGGGGTTTCATGTCTTCATTCAGTCCACAATGTACTGTGGATAGCCACACAGTACTTTTTAAAGTCAACAGAGGTTATTTCTATGCATTTATTAGTACGGTTTAGGTGAAATTATGTTTTTGTGTATTACATATAGCATGTCTTGTAATGTGTATGTAGTCAGGTGTCTAAATATTTGGGGGGAAATAAACAGAATTGCAAGATGTAAAGTCAGAATTACTAGAAAAAAAGTCACAATTGCAAGATTTTGCAAAAAAAAAAATTCAGAATTGTGAGATGTAAACTTTAAATTGCAAAAATATATACTTGCAATTCTAAGAAAAAAGTAACAACTCACAATTGTAAATTCACAATTACAACTTCAAGTGTGAGTTTCATGTTGTTCATATGTTGTTTCATATGTATGTAATTTCATATAGAAAAAGGTTTTTAAAAAGTCGTAATTACCATTTTTTTTATATAATGTTTTCTATGGTGGAAGTAAGCTTCCATATCTTACAGTACATTCTTGAGAATGATGATTGTGAAATATACTTTTGCAATGTTAATATTGCCAGGACTTCATTATATAATTATAAATTTTACCAGTGTCCGAATTGTTTTTGAAGGCACCTTATAAATGTGAAATGGACCTATATATTTCTGTCTCCTGTCTTTGACGTCAAAGCTCAGGGTAGTCACTAGTAAAGGATTTAGATGGCAGATTTAAAATTGAGGCAGCCATGCGGCAGCCATGCAACTACATCTCAGATGAATGGGAATGCAAGTTTTCTCCAGACCTACTTGGTTTCCTCTGCTCATATAACCTTTAACCCCCATGGTTACAAGGTTTGTTGTAGTACACAGCTGTCATAGCTGTGTCTCTGCACCAGTGAGAGTTGTTATCAAAAATGGCAGTTCCACAAACATAGCGAGTTGCAGAGGCAAACACATTTTCGAGGATATCATCCTGGGCTTTTATTTTCTCCACCAACTAAAATCACTTGTTCTTTTTGTGGGCCCTGACAGAATTTATAAACTCATGTCCGGAGTGGGCAAAGGAATAATTTTAGTGTCAGACAGATTGACATCCTCAGAAACTGAAGCCTTTGTATTTTTTTTCCAGTGCCTTCCCAGGTGTAGAGGTCGTCATCTCAGCTGCAACGAGATGATAAACAGATCTGACAGTGTGCACACATCATGTGGCACACTGTGATAGTGTTTTTCATTATTTTATCATATTTGCAAGTAGCTGATGGGAATTCTTTACATAAAGCCTTATAGGAAGAACTTTATTTCTTGCCTTTTTTAATGTCCACAAAACCCTCGAGTGAGAATAAAAGCCTGAAGTCCATACAAATGGGCATTTCCCCCCAAGAGAGTGCACTGGCATTTCTTAAGAAGAGGAAAACAACTTAAAGGAACACTCCACTATTTTTGAAAATAGGCTCATTTTCCAACTCCCCTAGAGTTTAAACAGTTGAGTTTTACCGTTTTTGAATCCATTCAGCCGATCTCCGGGTCTGGCGGTAGCACTTTTAGCTTTAGCTTAGCATAGATAATTGAATCTGATTAGACCGTTAGCATCTCGCTCAAAAATGACCAAAGAGTAACTACAGAAGAGTCAAGTTTTAAATAGGAAAAATATAGAAACTCTTTGGTCATTTTTGAGCGAGATGCTAACGGTCTAATCAGATTCAATGATCTATGCTAAGCTA
>NW_015662163.1:314889-322749 GCF_001515625.1 Sinocyclocheilus rhinocerous
TGTCAGGGAGAGTCCAGCCTCGTCAGGCCCAATCATCTCACACACCCGTTCACAATCACCGGAGTACTGATCAGCCGCACCTGTCACCACCTCATCAGCACTAGTTTAAATGCACAGCCACTGCAGTCACACTTCGTCTGGTCTTGAGTTCACTACGCTACTCCTTACCTGACTCACTGAACCCGGACTCCATCCTGATACCTTCCTGTCTCTGTGCCATCCTCTTCAGCCCGATCCACAAAGGAACCCTTCATCACATGAGCCCGATCCCTTCCATTCCATAGACTGTTGCTCTAACCCGTTTGCTCTCCATCTCTCTCACTCTCCCAGCACCTGTTCAATAAAGCTCTGTTTTACTTTACCTCTCCGTCCCTGGTCTCCTTCTGTACTGTGGCAGAAGACCAGACCACAACTTACCTACTTTATGGAGCCACAACCACCGAACCCCCCATCACTGGAGGATTTAATCCACGCCATCCGGACGCCCGTTGTATCTGCCTCCGACAGTCCCATGGCACGGCCCGCGATCTTCTCCGGTGAGGCGGCGGATTGTGGTGGCTTCTTATTGTTTCTGGTGCTGGAGAATTCCACCGCGGATAATCATCCTGGGGCGCCCCTGGTTAACCCAACACGCACCCATCATTAACTGGAGCACCAACGAAGTTATTCACTGGAGTGAGTACTGTCAGCAGCACTGCATGTCTAAAGTGCTTCCCCTGTCACCTGGTTTCCTACCTGTCTGTGCCACCTCCATCGAGAGCCCTGAACCCACGGAACCACACAGCATTCCCTGGGAATACCGGGCGTTCCAGGATGTGTTCAGCAAGCGGGCCGCGACGCTGAGTCCCCGCTATATCGGACCATTCACCATCCGGAGGCAGATCAACGAAGTCACATACAGGCTTGAACTTCCTCCTCACTACTGCATCGCACCTACCTTCCATGTCTCACTGCTCAAACTCTGTGTTCACCCTATATCTGCTTCTTCCCCAGGACCTGACGAATCCGGCGTACCTCCTCCTCCCGAAATCGTGGAAGAGGAGACCATCTACAGAGTCAATTCACTTTTGGACTCCCGGCGTCGAGGCGGCCGCCTAGAGTATCTCGTAGATTGGGAGGGGTTCAGCCCCGAAGAGAGATCATGGGTTCGTAGAGATGATGTGCTAGATCCCTTACTCCTCAGTGACTTCCATGATCGTCACCCAGATCGTCCCGCTCTCCGGAGCCGCGGCCGTCCTCGACGTCGGCAGCGGGCGTCGGGAGCCGCCCGTGGGGGGGGTGGGGTACTGTCAGGGAGAGTCCAGCCTCGTCAGGCATGTGGAAAATAATGTGTTTTTTTAACCTTAAACCGCACAAACACATTTCATTACACCAAATACACAAAATAATGTTATTTTTAGCAACATCATATGACCCCTTTAAAACTTGACTCTTCTGTAGTTACATCGTGTACTAAGCCCGGCGGAAAATAAAAAGTCGGTTTCCGTTTCCGTCGGTCTTAGTACACGATGTAACTACAGAAGAGTCAAGTTTTAAATAGGAAAAATATAGAAACTCTTTGGTCATTTTTGAGCGAGATGCTAATAGTCTAATCAGATTCAATGATCTATGCTAAGCTATTGCTAAAAGTGCTGCCGCCAGACCCGGAGATCGGCTGAATGGATTCGAAAACTCAACTGTTAAACTCCAGGGGAGTTGGAAAATGAGCCTATTTTCAAAAATAGTGGAGTGTTCCTTTAAACCACAACTGTGTATTTTAGTATTACTGTTAATAATTGTAGGTATGTATGACAGGGTTTAATTTGCCACTGTGACCATCTAACTCTTCGTTATCCTGCCTATTAGACAACTAATCACCAAATAAAAATGTGAAGACTACATTTTGATTTAAGGCTGTATTTTACCTGTAGGCCTATGTTTTCTTGAAGCTTCCTCTAAGAAAAACAGTCCACCTAGCAATAAAATGAACAATACAGTACTGTAATAATACTGAAGTCCTCTGAGGTAATTTTCTCTACAACTGGCGGCAGTTGTGCTTGTATATAACGTTAGAAGGCGAGCTCGCGAATGTGATATGAGAGACATGAAAGTAGCGCCCTTTTCAGTTACCCAAAATTATTCGTTTCCATTAGCGACGGTGATTATAAATATTTATGAAATTTGTAACCACTAGATGGCTCATTTAAGCAATCAGAATCGAGAAACTTAGTGCGTTAAGAAGCAATTATAGAATGAGCCATTTTCACAACATGCTATTTTTTTGTGTATTTCTTTCATATAGCCTATTTTTATTCTCAAAGCCTCAAAGGGTGCTTATCAAAGTGTTATTGTGAAATAAAATGTGAAATAAAACCTACTCTGAGAAAGCCAAATGGATTGTATGTACCACTGAACCTGAGGAAATGAGCAGTTTACAAAGTGAAAAATCATCTTACCTCAAAAATGCTTACAGGGTGTCTAACCCTGCATCTATTTTTAAAACTATTATTTATGTCTACTGCCTTTTCCAATTCTGTAAAAAGCAACAGATTTTACCTGTTATGATCCTACTTTAAAAATGTGGTGTAACCAAATGCAGTCTGGTTGAAGCAGTCACATTCATATTTACAATGCAGATTGACAGTAGCTTTCATATATATTCAAAAGCTCTTGTATGCAAATTGATGTTCAGGTGTTGAACACTACAATTTTCTTTCAATGCAAATCTTTACATTGTTAAAACCCAATGTGTCTAAACCTTCTGCAGACACCTTTGCTCTTCAATTCCATCTCCAAAACATAGCATAAATGGAAATTGAAAACCAAATTATTTAAAATGAATAAATAATAACATTCAATGACATTCAAACAATGATGGTGATGATAATAAATGTAAAATAACCAGAAGCATGTCCAATTGTTCTTGAAAAGGAGAGGTAAAATTTAGTCTCAGCCAACAATACTGAATTTCAGTCAATTCTTCTTAATTTGATGAATAAATCATCCATGTCACAGGTCTAAGAGAGTGTCTCTGTTCATTATTAAGAGCCTCATTTAAAACTTAAATCCTGTGAGAACCCCATTTTATTTCAGTGCGGTGTTGCATCGCTGTGGGTTTTTAATTTGTGTCTGCAGTTCAGAGATAAAAAAAAAAAAGGCAAGTGGGAGATTCAAGAGTTCCAGCATATCCTTGGGAGACAGCATCACTTAATATTTGTCTTATGCCAATTATGTAAATTAATTCTGCATTTTGGTTTGTGCAGAGTAATCTCTAGGTGAGAAAATCGAGACCGCCAAGGACTGCTGAACCCTGGGTGTTCCCAAACTTTATATACATCTGAAATTGAAAATTGAACCCCAATTATTCAGCATTCTGTCGCATCTGAATATGCGATGACTTTTAAGATAACAGGGTCACTTTTCTGCAGTTAACTGTATTGCATTATAATTTGAGACAAACATTCTTAAAGTTTTTGTTCCTATACAAGGTCTGTACCTATTTTTCTGTGTGGCAAAGATTTGTGCAACATCCCTGGGTATAAACTGTGCTAACAGCATGGTAACATCTGGTAACATACACTCTCCAATTTGAGAGCCGACTTCTAAAACACGAAACGTGCGAACAGGATGTTATTTTTCAACTCGTGCATTACGTTTCCTTACAGGGAGGCATATTGCAAGCTGTTGGGAGCCTGTGCATCTTGTGATGAGAATGATCTTGAATGTCTTCGTGTATGACATGATCAGCTTTCAGTGGAGATTCTGATTGCTTCCTGGCCTGGGAAAGACACCTTGAGGATCTTGAGGGGATGAAGTTGGATTCATGTCATTTCCTGAGCGCGTATGGCAAACACAGTATTTGCTGATGAACAGATGTATCATGATTGAAAAAAAAGAAGAAAATGGAAAAAGTTTATTGAATATTTAGTAGTAGATGAAGCTATTATGTGCAAGGAACTGTAATAGAATATGATGGCATTTATCACCAATTCATCATGTCGGTATCATTCTGAAGGTCGTATTCATGACTTGTCACTCAAAAGAGACCAGAAATCCGATCCACAGTTGTTTCATATTCACATGTAAACATTCTTTAAAAGAATGTTTATTGGAAATTGGGAACTTATAGTTGGGAAATTACAGTCGACTATTATAAATTATATTTATTGTGTTTAACAGCTCTCCAACATCAAGAAGTCAAAGAGCTCATCCTCTAAATTGTGTAACAAGAGAAATGTCGCTTTTCCCCATTTTAGTGTATATTTCATTGGTTTAATATGTCGCCATACACAAGCAACCATCCGTCTCAGGATGTACAGATTGAGATTTATTCAAATGAGCTATATGATAAATTGCACATGGCATTGTTTATACAATCAGTGACATTCATATAACAGTTATCATGATTAATACAAAATGTTCCTGATATTTTTAGTCTGTATGTGGAATGTACATGAGCATGTTAAGATGAATAATTAATTATTATATTGCAATTGTCACAGTGTCCAGTTGGTGTGCCCATGTATAGCCACCAGAGGGCACGCTTCTTAGTTTTGTTTGTTTCTCTGGACTTCAGTTCCCATCACCCTTTGCTTTGACTATCAAGTCTCATTACATTCAGCTGTGTCTCATTTACCTTGTTAACTCATCCACATATAAGCCCGGTTTTCATTGTCTTTGGTTGCTGGTTTATTTTTATTTTTTACTGTTATGTGTTTTCTGTTGCTCTGTTTGTACCTTGATGTGGATTAGGGGAGCGCGGGGCACAAAGTAACGCGGGGTTAGTTGTAACACACATGGTTTGAATATTTCCACACGTTAGCATAACAAAATTTACAGTATTTATTAGTTACCATATCAACATTATATAGGAAAAAAAGTGTGCCAAAATTCAAAAATATTTTGAAGATATCAATGAACATTTATTTTACCATAGTAAAATTTAAATTCTGGCTTAAGTAAATTTTTCATCTCTGTTTTTATTAATCATTTAAAATGAGACAAATCTGCTATTATTTTAATCTCCAATCTGTTGTTTATCAGTTTAGATAGTTTTTTTTTTTTAATGCTTCGCCAACTAGCAGAAGACAGCAACTGGTTTTAAACTCTTAAAGTTGTGTGGATGGGGCACGTTGTAACACTGCGTTACAATGTGCTATTCTACACTCTCAGAAAAAAAGGTACAAAAGTTGTCACTGGGGCGGTACCTTTTCAAAAGGCACACCTTTGTACCTAAAGAGTCCATATTTGTACCTTAAAGGTACATATTAGTAACTAAAGTGTACATATTAGTACCTAAAAGGTACAAAAGTATACCTTTTGAAAAGTTACTGCCCTAGTGACACCTTTTGTACCTTTTTTTCTGAGAGTGTATGACATTAGCGATGTAATATACTCTATTTACTTTAATGAATTTTAATGAGAAACAATGAGAAACAGGTGAATAAAGACTGACAGTCAATGTTTAATGTTTAGAAATTATTATTTCAAGACATGTAAAGCATTTTTGTGGATTTACACAAACTGAGAAAGTCAAAAAGTGTTCATTTGTGCCCCGCTCTCCCCCTACTCTGTTTGTTTTTGGACTCTTCAATAAATGCTGCATTTGGATCTTCTTGTTTTGGAGTATTCCTTGACAGCAATATAACAATTTAATCATCTGAATGACATTGAGAATGAAAAACAGCATTGTTTTCTACTGAAGACAGCAGAAACTACAGCTTATTTAATTAAAATATTATGTAGGCCTAGTTATGCATATGACCAATCCGAAATTGTCTAAATTTTTCAGACATGATGTTTTTAATGGTGTCTCTTGGTTTCTTATCCTTTTAACCCGTACCCTATGTCTCTATCAAACACTCTTTTTGAAATTCCCAGCAAAAGTGCCAGATGTATGTGGGCAATGGACTCATTTCAATGAGGGTAATTCAACTGATATGCGAGACTGGTAGATTATTCCATTTATTGAAATTGCTTTTAGTGTTCTGTAATAGAGCAGAATAATTTCTCAATGGAAGGTTTTATGGAAGCACCCAGATATTTAAAACCAGTAGGGCTGCATTTCATGCCATCAAACGAGACTCTTGATCATTTGAGCTCGGTAAGAGAAAATGTTTGCAAAATGCAAACACAATAGGACCGAATATGTACTATAAGACATGCTGAAATGTCAGATTGCTTGACTGTGGAGCACTTGATAGAGGACTACAGTTCTCCACTCCCCTACGCTGTGAAATCTATAATATCTCATCCACTCTTTAGAATATACTGTATGTTTATTTGTTCTTTTCTTTTTAAATGTTATTGCAGATATTGATTTGTACTCACAGTATATATACATCGTGCACAAAACAATTTGGATTGTCATACAATGGTGCATTGCCAGTTACATTCCCTTCATTCTTATACACAGGTATGAGATGAATTTAAATGGATGTGCATCACTATATGAAGCAAGAATCAATTCCAATCATGCATCTACTTCAACTGCAGCTGCACATTTTTATAATACGTGGTAGTGGTGCAGATAACTGTCGTTGATTAATGTAACCTGGAGGAATCTAGAGCCGTCTACACCAAATAGGTGGAGGAAAATTGCTGATCAGTGATGGTTCCAAGTTATCATCAGCTGTGACCCATGATTATTCCTTGGGAACCTAGTCTTCAATACAGATCATGCAATCACCACAGACTAGGATGGTGTGCAAAACCAATGAGGAAGTGGAAGTAGCTGATTTGATGAGGTCTTGAGCATCTGTCAAGGATAAAACTTGGCCAACTTAAAGTATTGCGAGCAATACTGTGCCCTAGAATTTTATTTAATGGTTTTAAATAAACTGGAGCAAGCGTAGAATAGAACTGGTGTAACAAAGCATGAAGATGGTAGAATTCTATCATTGGAAGTTTCACATAATGTAGCATACAGTATTTAGTCGGGGGTTAAATAATTAAATGAATGGTTAAAAAAACTATCGTTTGGCTCAATAAACAATAATTAAAACACCAACAACCCCTAATTGCGTTTAATAAGACCTGGGATTTCAAGCTCTGGGAAAACAAAAGGTCTTAATTGCAGTCCATACAACTTTTGCATTATATTCCAAGTATTCTGAAACTATACAAAAGTGCTGTAGGGGATGTTTTCTTAGTTTTATTGCAGACAAATAAAATAATAATAATTAAGTCCACCAAAAAGAATCAGTAAAGACAGGAGTTCATTTCAGAATGACCAACAGATCTATGAGAAGGAAATAGTGGAGAAAAGCATGGAAACTAATTAACTAATCAAGTAAAAATGGAAGCAGGCATTATCAGTGAAGTGAAAACACATAATGAGTAGTGCAGAAACAGAGACCTCTGTTGGCGAATTACTGTATGGAACTTTTTTTTTAATGTTTTAATGAATACTGTCTGTCTGATACAAACTGAAATTCTCTAATTGGTGTCTTGATTTTAGTGGGGAGAAATAAATGAAGAAATACTGCCCAACACCAGAATCATCTTCTTTTTTCCCCTTTTCCTTTCTGTAAGAAATATTGGCTTCTATTCCTTAGTATTTGATCCTTTTTTAATTTGAGATGGATTGAAAGGATGTAGAGAGGTAATGTGCGTGGAACAGTGTCAGCATAAAATGAAGAACAAAATGTGAGTGTCAGGGGAAAATGAAAATATATTAAAACACACAACTCTTTCCATGTACCGTAAATAGGAAAATATAAAAAATAAAATCTATATATGCATATATAAATAATGATCATGAAAACAATAAATATTAAATATTAAGTAGTGTATAGTATATATAGTATATATTATATACTGTATATACTAAGTACAGTATGTATACTCACAAACCTAGAATAAATACAAAATTACACTATA
>NW_015662163.1:323051-323705 GCF_001515625.1 Sinocyclocheilus rhinocerous
TACAAAATTACACTATATATATATATATATATATATATATACACACACTCACACATACAGGTGTTGATTTGCATCCCTTTCCCTGTCCATCTTTATGTTATATTATAGAAATAAGAACTTATGTAACATTTCAGCATCTTCTGTAAATTCATTTGTTCAAATCAGGGATTAACTTGATGGACCAGCTGTTGTAGAACCGCTTACATTCACTCCAATTCATTATAAGAGGTTTAACGACAGTTGTTGTCATCCTTGTAATAAGTACATTGCCAAACTATTTGATTCAAGAAAATAGCGCGTCTCTATGCCGTGAATTTTTTTACCCTCTGACTCTTTACTTCTCGCTTCAGTAAGACTTTGATAACAGAATGGATGTGTAAGGAATTGTGAATAGACATTTTCTCACTTGGTTAACCCTGAGCTATATGAGCACATCTCAATAATGGCTTGGTTTAAGCACTTACATTTACATTTATTTCCTTGCCATACAATTTTCAATAAAACACATTGTTTTGCGAGGATAAGGATAATTGAGAATTTAGTTGAAGCACCGTATGTGCTGACATACACTTTCTCATACTTCTATAATTGACACTAGACGTAATGTTTCTATTAAAATACACCTCAGAAATGAACACTGACACACTAAAACAT
>NW_015662163.1:323752-350019 GCF_001515625.1 Sinocyclocheilus rhinocerous
CTCCAAAAAGTTATATACAGAGAGAGACTCCATCTAACGTACTCATTTGTACACTCATTTCATTTCCAATCTGTTTGGGCTTCAGTTTTAGTTCGACTTTTATGCTTCACCTTACTTAAAGCATATATGGCATTCTGCCACAGTGACATTTAGACACTATTGTTTGTGCAGTAACTGAGATGTTAAATTGAATTAGAAACTCTGTGATGACTTGTTATGCAAGTTCACAATCTAATAAATTCCTAGATGAATGATGGATACTGTCAATATAGGTATCTCACTTTTCTGAACGCCAAATAAATACAATTACCTTGCTCTTAGGAATCTCTGTCTTTGTGTATTACCGCATCAGTTAGAATTTTGGCATGAAGATGGGCCAGTGTCAGAGTTACGGGCAGCTCTGTGTAGTTACTTTCTATCACACAAGAACAAGGAGTCTGCTGGAGACATTGCTCACCTGACTGGGATGCTCCTTTTGTTTTCTCTCCTGTCAATGACTCAATAGCAGCAGGTGTTGTTGGTGATTATTCCACCCTGCATGTTCACTCCGTTTTGTGTGTATCTTTGCTCTGGGCGTTGCTGACAGGTGTGCAAAGGGTTTGCCCTCGCAGACCATCCGCATTTCTCATTTCTCATTACCGAATTAGTTGTTGCGCAATAATTCCCCTCATGATGCATAATTTTAAATTTTTCCCATCATTTCAAGATAACATTGTAATTTGGGCCGATTTTACATCAATTTCAATAGATTTTTTGTTACTAATATTTAAAATTGAATGAATCCTTAGGGATAAAACACTGTTGGAATCTGAACTGTATGGTATGCATTCAGTAGCTTAAAAACAAAATGATGTGTGATGAATTATTAATACCATGAAAAACATTCTGAAGCTTGTTCCTGCTGTTAAACACCATCCATTTTCCACATACATATTATTAAGCCAAAATATCTTTGTTTTGTGTGTTTTTCTAACTATTGAAGTGCACTTTTGGGTCACTGGGCATAACATATGTCATCAAATCCCCCTCTACGCATTTGTTTTGTAATGTTTGTGCAATTTCATATTTCAGACAATCCATTGAGAGATTGTTATGATAATAAATGTATTATGTGTTTGAAATACAAGCTGATTTTGGAGCGAGGGGCATTATGTTTATGTATTAATGCCTTGTCCCTACATTAAATACATGTCGCCAATGTCATTTATTTCATTCGTTAAAAAACTTAAAATGCTCTCAATTTTCAGAACAACTGTGCTACAATAATCAGGTCCATTTGTAGGTTTTCTGACCCGCAGGTTTTCTGGGCTCCAAATGGAAGGTTTAAAAGAAGTGTGTACTGAAAAAATGTTATGAGTGTATTGGCAGTAATGCTGCCCTCCGGTCCTGAGTGCTGCTAATTGAGACATGTTAAAGCTTGAATGGTCAAAGTTACCGAGTAACTGAGTAGTGCATGTGGTTATAAAATAAAAATCCTATAATGACTATATAATAACTAAGCCACCCTATGATTTAAGAAATGGAAGAAACAGCAGTGGTAGACAGCCTTATGAAATCATTCATACATAACTTGTTGCATTGATTCGAAGATTGGGTTTGACAAACAATTTGCACATTTTCATGAATGTCATATTTGAGATTGACAATATATTTTTTTCCTGTTAGCCTCATAAGTTGGTGGTGAAAGTAGACTGCATAAGAGGGCGTCAGTAGGAGATATGGTTAAGTGTGAAAACCGTCTTTGAGCAATGCTGGCTTGGCAATCAGAGCAAACATGCATTATCATGACATTGTGAGTGAAATTAACCCTCCTGACCTCATCTCTGTGCCTCTCTTCTGTTGCTTTGTAGGATTGCTGAGGTTGAGGCCGAGGCCATCATGTGTCTGGACGCAATTGGAGGTTTGACAAGGTACAATATGTGTGTGAATGTGGCTGTACACTAAGATTTTTTCCTGTCATACTTTATGTAGTCTCCAGAGAGACCTTACATGAACTTACATAACTTTCAAAAGCACACCATTATATACATTCGAATGGCACTTATAAATCTAACATAGCAAATGTACTGTATAACATCTTGAAAGTGCACTACATAGTAGCCCTCTTTATATACAGACTAATGGAAGCAGTTCATGTAAAAGACATCTAACTTTGAAGTGATCATAGTTATAATTGTTGATGAGTCACAGTTTGAGAACTGCCAGTTATCAGCACTATATGCTTAGAAACATATAGGCTATTAGTTATAATGTCCTCTCATTTCAAAGCTGTAACAGTCTCATGACAGTCTAAGCCAGATATTGGCAAACTTGGCATAGAGAAAAATACTGACTGAATCAGAACATCTGTGACAGAAAAGAGCAACTACTAAACAACAACTGTGAACTGTTCATGAAGCTAAACTTTATTGTTGGGCTGCCATTTTGACAGCACTTATATCCAAGACTAAAACACCATAATACACAACCGTCCAAAGAGCACATGAATTTCTAAGCAATAAAAGGGTATGTGATGTGATGAGACCGACTATTTCCAATCACCAATCTAAAGCCCATTGATTTTTTTAGGAGAGTGATTTCAGTCTTCTGATATCCCAAAGCTTTCCAGCATTTTATCAAGTCCGGAACCTTTACTTCTTGAAGTGTGGTATAAAATCCCACTACACACAGTTCAGGTAAGACAAAAATATTCCAAGAAAGATGTCTTTACTGGCCCTTACGAAAATTAACCACTGTTTTATTATAGTAAAAGTGTAGTAACCATGGTTTTTGGGCGTATTGATTACCATTTGTATAACACTTGATGGACCAGCTGTTGTAGAACCGCTTACATTCACTCCAATTCATTATAAGAGGTTTAACGACAGTTGTTGTCATCCTTGTAATAAGTACATTGCCAAACTATTTGATTCAAGAAAATAGCGCGTCTCTATGCCGTGAATTTTTTTACCCTCTGACTCTTTACTTCTCGCTTCAGTAAGACTTTGATAACAGAATGGATGTGTAAGGAATTGTGAATAGACATTTTCTCACTTGGTTAACCCTGAGCTATATGAGCACATCTCAATAATGGCTTGGTTTAAGCACTTACATTTACATTTATTTCCTTGCCATACAATTTTCAATAAAACACATTGTTTTGCGAGGATAAGGATAATTGAGAATTTAGTTGAAGCACCGTATGTGCTGACATACACTTTCTCATACTTCTATAATTGACACTAGACGTAATGTTTCTATTAAAATACACCTTATTGATTACCATTTGTATAACGTCAGTTTTACTAAAAAATACTATGGTTAACTTATGGCTAGTGTAGCAATGCCATTAATTTATGGTTTAACTATAGTAACCATGTTTTTTGGCTTTATTTGTAGTAAAATCATGGTTAATTTTCGTAAGGGGAGGGGGTCCTTTCATCAAAATATTCCTGTTTTTGTTACATCTTGTACATATTGTCCACTCCATATATTTATTGTATGTGGTCTGTTGAAGAAAAAAATGGGGATTTTCAATGACTCTTTTTGCAGAGTTCCGCCAATAGGTGGTGCCAAGTGATGTTTTTTGAGGGAGTCACTATTGAATCATTGACTCAACTGATTCATTTAAACACACTGACTGATTCAGCAACAGTTGAATGTGTATGAGTGAGTCTTTGATTCATTCACTCAACCGATTCACTAAAAATCAATAGGTGCGTCCCAAATCGCGTACTTAAGCATTGTTCTAGGACGTTTTGCACTATAAATAGTGTGACTAGTGTGTTTACACACTTTACACTTAAATAACCGAAAAAAAAGAAGTGTGGAATGTTGGACACTTCATGCACTCAACTGTCTCAGCTAATTATGTAGCGAAGGGGGAGAGGCTATCAGACTCTGATTATGAATGACAAAATAACCTTATATAATTCATGCCCTACATGGTTGAGTACATAGTGCATAAGTACATAGTGTATAGTGCATCATTTGGGATGCAGCTAATAATTAATTCAGGAATGAAACACATGAGTGTTATATAGTGAGTCTTTAAATCTTGTACTCAGCTACAGGAAACAAGCGACTGAAGTAACTGTGAGTCATTCAAAAAAACGTATTCAGTCAGGAACGAAACAAGTGACTCACTGAACCATTGAATTGTTCATTCAAGTGATTAATTCAAACACACTAATTCATTCTCCACTAACAGAAGTGTGGTGCCGTTTGAACTGTAAAAACAGACGGAGTAACTGGCAAATTGTGTCGAAAATGTAAGTTGTTCTACATTCTTGTTTGTTAAACTTGTATGAAAGCAATATCACACTCACAATTGTGATGTTGGTCTAATTATGAACACAGCTCTTAAACAACACTCATGTGATATTACTTAAATACAGACTGTAATTTGTGTGCATTTGTCTTTGTGTGCTTGATGAATTTTTGACATCATTTCTAAGTAATGACTTTACTATCAAGCAAGTAAATCTATCTAATGGAAATGAACAGCAGTTACACTCAGTGCTGAATGAATGGCACTACTAGCAAACACATACAAAGCAAAGGCAATGCAAGCATGTCTTGTTAAGTGAATTATTCTTATTTTTGTTTTTTCTTTAAGACGCTTTGAAACTGTAGGCTTTGAAAGTGCTGCTGGCAAGTGCCCACCTTCACTCAAAAGGTCAGATATTTCACAACTGTGTATCCAAACAGTCATCTCTCATCTTGGTTTGTCTGACTGTAGAGGTTTCAGTCTGATTATACAATTATCAGAGGCACTCCAGTGAATACTAGTAGAAAAGCAGTGTCAAATATATTTTTTGCTTGAGTTGTCTACGTTTCAATGTCACTAAAATATTTAAATGACTAAATTTAATGCACAGTGTTGCTAGAGTACATGGGAAGACTTTCTAGAGAACCTCTGGTGTAAACAGAGACCGAAATGCTTTTTACTCAGGTAAACAACTTACACCAAGTGGTTCTTGGCAGAACATAGTGCCTGGAAATACTGTGTACAAGTAATTACCAGTGCAGTTAGCTAAGAATACAAGCCAAGTACTAAATTTGTACCTCAAATGCCAAAAAACTCCAGATACCGTCACATTGTGCATACAGATCACGTACCGACACAAGAAGAATGAACGTCTAGAATTAGAATTGAAATAACATGCCGATAATAATAATCTGCAGTGTAATTGCAGTGCTGGTTAAAGGGGTCATATGATGCTGCTAAAAAGAACATTATTTTGTGGGAAAGTGGAGTGTTTTTGCATGGATAATTAGGCAAGGTCAGAAATGATTTTTTTAATTATTATTATAAGGAGACTGTCAGATCAAAAGAGGAAAATCTAACACTAAAAAAAGTTTTTAATCAGTATTTTATCTTGTTTTCCAGAAAATATTAACAATATATAAAATATTAAATGTTATATATTGTTTAAATTATATAAAATATTTTAAGGATACTTATGTACAAGACAAAATAGTGATTATTAGAATTATATAATTATTAGAATTATAATAATACTTATTATTTGTGTTTTACAGCTTTGTTTGAAGACATGGTATTTCTTGTGATTCTGTGAAATTAATGTAATTTAGCTGAGAATTTGCTGCTAATGAAGAAGATTGGGAGCATTTTAAAATGCAAAATGAATAATTTTGCAAGCCACTAATAAAACAAATAAAAGAATAAATCAATGTAAATTGTTATTGTTTTAGATCATAACCTTATTATAATTTAAAATGTAATAATATTTTGTCTATGCTATACCAAAGAGAAAATGTGTGCAGAAATTACACTTGGGAAGCTAATGCAGCACTAGATAAAGGATATAAGTAACTGTAAATGTATTCACACATTTAATTATCTGTCTGAATGACAAATGACTCTCAGCTGATCCCCATCTACCTATAGGAATACGGCACCTATCTAAGCATTCATATATATAAGGTCCCTCAGTATTATATCAGCAGTTCTCGCATTGCTCAATAGCTAATTACCCTCCCCCATCCCCAGCTACTCCTCTGTCAGTCAGGATTCAGCCTTCTGATAATCCTTTGAATCAGACAAATTTTAAAATGTGTACATAAAATTATTGGACTTTAACGATATCTGCTATACATTTATGTTGGTTCTGTTCTGTTTACCCTGGGGGGGTTATTCTCCCTGCTCTCATCCATGCTAGGCTGCATGGATGCACAGGGAGTTCTTGCCCAGAACAGAACCATACCGCCAATCCAAACTGTATGCTAATTGTCAATCATCTTTGACGATAGTGGTCCTGACAGAAAAAGAGTTTTTGTATTGTCATCAAATGGTCTTTGCAAAACATCTCATGAAAATGCAGGCCCCATCGGCAACCTTCAGACTAACAAGACTGGTCATGTGTTTTGACACTAACTGCGTAAAATGGATGTTGAAAATCCCCCCAACTTCAGCAAACAAGCGAACAGCTAAGTAGGATTTAATAAGGATTATATTGTAATGCCTCATCTAGCAAATATTAAAATAACCTTTTTAAATTTGAGCCTATGCACAGTAAATAAGATTTTTCATGTTCATCTCAAGCAATTTGCTCTCGTGGGTAGGCTATATTGTGACACTCGAAATTGGAAATGGAAAAGGAAACACTCAAATATCGAGTTCTTTTTTTGCAGCAAATTGAATTAGATGTGATATAATGTGAGGATATTCCAAGCTGTATGAGGGGTAGGAATTGAGATTGTGGCAATGTTTTGTTTCTCTGTGTTAAATGCAGTATGAGGGTCTGAGAGAATCACCAGATACCTGTGGATACCAACCATACATAGCACAGTCATTTTCACAGATGTGAACCGATCAGCAATATTCTTTTTTTCTCCAAGCACTTTGACAGTTTGTGAGATTAGCTTGTCAGAATGTGAAAATCTGGCCTGGTGCCATCTGTCATGATGGTTAATGAGGTCTGATAATGCATCATGGGATATTTGGCATACATTATCTTCTTTGAAGGCTTGAAACAATCCCAATATTCATGCCCACCAGCAGTGATTAGCAGAACCACTTTTACAAATATTACTGTAGAGGGGAAAGCTGGAGCAGAGAAAATTGATTTTTCCTTATGTCCTTTACACTGTTTTAGCTCGGAAAGAGAGCATTACTTGTTTTTGTATGCGATCAGAAAGACCTTAAAGACTACCTTGAAAGTGTCTTTATTTTTGTAAATGTGCACTTTTCTTTTAGATCATTAGCTAAACTACAACAGAGCAATATCTTTAGAATTATCCACCTTATTTTTAACATAAGAGCTGGTGCAGCAGTTTGTAATTTGAAAATGCGAGGCTTCCGGTGTCTTCCACTCATTTGACCAGTTATTTTAGCCAAACAGAACAATCCATTATGCTGCTTGATATTGCAAACTGGTATTTGTTATCATTTAATTTATTATCTTAATCATAAGCACACTGGTTTCTATCACAAATTGTTTTACCATTTACTGCACTTTGTTCTTCTAGTTTTTTTACCTATTGTGGTGAATAAATCAGACGTCTCACACATTCACAAAAAAATAGCATTCTGTATTGCAAAATAATATGGATAAGGCAACCACCTTATATATCTCACACAAAAATTGTAATTGAAAATTATTATTTTTTTCTGGCTGACCAGAAATGTCCTTAGATTTGATGTGAGATTTGATTCACCTTCATGTTAAAATTTGAGTGAACTGTACTTGTAATAAACATCAATGCTCAATGCTCTTTAAACACATGTAGATTATTTTAAAGGGATAATTCACCCAAAAATGAAATTTTTATCATTTAGTCTCCCTCATTTTGTTCCAATCCTTATGAATTGCATTCTTCTGCTGAACAAAACAGACAAACAAACAAACAAATGTCCGTAACCAAACAAGTGCTGGTAGCCATTGAATACCATTGTTTATTTATGTATTTTTTTTTTATCTTCATACAGGTTTTGGGCAACTTGAGGGTGAGTAAATGATGACACAATTTTAATTTTTGAATGAACTATACCTTTAAGCACTGTATTTGTGACTGAAGAGCATATTTCTGAATGTTTCTTACATAATCTCTGCTATCTAAACAGGTACACTATGCATATGATTTTTCCATTTCTAGCCCATTTATTTCCAAATGCTGCTGCTTGACCTATATTTATCCTATATGTAGAGTCCTCCACCTACCATTCCATGCCAGACCCCCCATTACCTGCACTGCATTATCAAACCACACACCCCGACCCAGCTGCCATCGCCAGCTGTCTAATTCACTTGTGTCGCCACATGAGACGGGCCTGCCTATCTAGATAAGAAATTTTGTCTGTCCTCTCACTTCACTTATGGAACATGGTTCCAACTGATGACAAGGGACTTCTTCTCATTTTTATAGCTTACAGTAACAAAATTGATAGCCCTTGTACACATTATAATAATATGACAAGGAATATATAAATCAAAGTCAACTGAAAGAGAACAGATGTATTTTTCTTCTCATGTTCCACTCTCAAGAATGGACTTGCATTTAAGTTATCACTGTCCATTGCACCTAAATTGCATTGCAACTATTTTCTCAGCACTTTTTATTAGCACTGTGGCTTATTTTATCTTATGGACAACAGTGGTTACAACATTAAACACAACAAAATTTTAGCTTACTCTTAAACTCAAATATACCGTATATTCCCGAAATCATTGTAGTTGTTTGTGTTATTATTGATCTTTCTTCTTTTAAAGAAATTGTACTACTGGTCTTTTTAAAAACTTTAGACTTAAAATTCATATTGTCATATTGAGAAGAACTGAAGTAGATGGCATACAGTCAAGGCATAAAATTGGTTTTGCCAGTCTGTATTTTGCAGTGGTTTTCAAACTCTGGGTCGCGGAGTGGAAAAAAAATGAGAATGGTGGAAAGTTCATACCATGTGAGAAATATGAAAATATAAGATCTCAAGTTTAGTTAACTTGTATGGGCATTACTTGTATTTACATGACGCGCCAAAAGTGTATTATGGATCACAGCAGTTTTTCCTGCACCGCATGCAAAGCATGCTAAAACAAATGTGTAGTCAGATTTGCGAACAAAATAACTTGGTTATTTTCAATTAATCATTCAAATTAGTAGATTTCTTTTAATCAAACAAACCCATGTCAATGCATCATTGTTTCAATAGAGTATTAGTCTGTTTTTGGCAAAAGCAAAAAATATTCTCTTTTTTTACTGCTTATTCTCATTTTTATAGCTTACAGTAACAAAATTGATAGGCCGTGTATAGTACACATTATAATAATATGACAAGGAATATATAAAACAAAGTCAACTGAAAGAGAACAGTTGTATTTTTCTTCTCATGTTCAACTCTCAAAGAAAGTGTGAATATTAGCAAATCAATAGAGTAATCAACTCCATTAATCCCAGAGGCATTCCCTATTGGCAGTATTGGGATATTGTTTAGTCTGCGTGAATGTCTCTATATGAAGTATAGCGTTCGGCCTAAAGTGAACTGCAGTGAATACGATTTACTTGAGATGAAGGCTTGTGTCTTATTTTATGAGAGCTGTGACCTTTCTTAAGTATATAGCCAATGACATTGAGGCTTCTGTTGCAGTATCGGCATGTCAATTCACCACTGTCTGATTTCTTCCGCATTACCATAGAAACCTCATCAGACTAACAGGCAGAGCGTCTGGAATAACCATTATTCAAGTATTCTAGTCGTAGACTACACCAGAATATCTAATAGCATTTTGAGGAACACGGTGTAGATATTAGCTTGTGCCTTCAGCCATATAAGCTGCCTGAAATATAGAGACAAGGGTACAAGTAGCCTATTGCATTGCAGGATGAAATAATTTAATAACAGATTTTGAGTTCTGTAGCCTACACGTCATCATTGCACTTTGGAGCCCTAAGGTTGTTTGTTTAATTATTATAAACACATTCATTAGCGTTTTGTCGGAACTGAGCTGAGTTGCTTAATGAGTTTGCATGTGCCAATTGGCCACTGTATAACATGTGTCCCACATATTTTATAATGTGTCAGTGAGTCTGAGGTAAATACCCCAGGAAGTCTTCCTGGAGTCTTTGTGTGTGTGTTTTTGAAAGTGCCTCGACAACGGAAAATGTAGGAAGCACTTCAAACACCCTCTGAAGTGTAATCACTTTATGTCATGATCCACTGTGAAGTTCATTTCCTTTCAAATTTGTGCCTGAATTTCCTTCCAATTGACTGTGTCAAAGCTTTCCATATTTACATGACCAATAAAGATGTTAGCAGCATTTCACTCCATCCGATCCCAAATGGTTTGATCGAATGTACAGCCTGGTCTCATGTTTATACGTAGGTATTAATACGTAACATTTACAAGCACAAAACGTACATTTTTGTGCGTTTTTATTAATGCTAAAACGTACAATTTAGACGTATTTCAACGTTTAAAACGTACAAAATCGCTACGTATTTTTAGCTAAAAAACGTACAAATATTTACGTATCTTTTATATCATTAAGATATTCGTATCAATGCATTTTTATCATTTTATCAATAAGCGATTTAGATTTTTAGACCCCTTAACCTACCCTCTGGGTCGCGGAGTGGAAAAAAAATGAGAATGGTGGAAAGTTCCTACCATGTGAGAAATATGAAAATATAAGATCTCAAGTTTAGTTAACTTGTATGGGCATTACTTGTATTTACATGACGCGCCAAAAGTGTATTATGGATCACAGCAGTTTTTCCTGCACCGCATGCAAAGCATGCTAAAACAAATGTGTAGTCAGATTTGCGAACAAAATAACTTGGTTATTTTCAATTAATCATTCAAATTAGTAGATTTCTTTTAATCAAACAAACCCATGTCAATGCATCATTGTTTCAATAGAGTATTAGTCTGTTTTTGGCAAAAGCAAAAAATATTCTCTTTTTTTACTGCTTATTCTCATTTTTATAGCTTACAGTAACAAAATTGATAGGCCGTGTATAGTACACATTATAATAATATGACAAGGAATATATAAAACAAAGTCAACTGAAAGAGAACAGTTGTATTTTTCTTCTCATGTTCAACTCTCAAAGAAAGTGTGAATATTAGCAAATCAATAGAGTAATCAACTCCATTAATCCCAGAGGCATTCCCTATTGGCAGTATTGGGATATTGTTTAGTCTGCGTGAATGTCTCTATATGAAGTATAGCGTTCGGCCTAAAGTGAACTGCAGTGAATACGATTTACTTGAGATGAAGGCTTGTGTCTTATTTTATGAGAGCTGTGACCTTTCTTAAGTATATAGCCAATGACATTGAGGCTTCTGTTGCAGTATCGGCATGTCAATTCACCACTGTCTGATTTCTTCCGCATTACCATAGAAGCCTCATCAGACTAACAGGCAGAGCGTCTGGAATAACCATTATTCAAGTATTCTAGTCGTAGACTACACCAGAATATCTAATAGCATTTTGAGGAACACGGTGTAGATATTAGCTTGTGCCTTCAGCCATATAAGCTGCCTGAAATATAGAGACAAGGGTACAAGTAGCCTATTGCATTGCAGGATGAAATAATTTAATAACAAAGTTTGAGTTCTGTAGCCTACACGTCATCATTGCACTTTGGAGCCCTAAGGTTGTTTGTTTAATTATTATAAACACATTCATTAGCGTTTTGTCGGAACTGAGCTGAGTTGCTTAATGAGTTTGCATGTGCCAATTGGCCACTGTATAACATGTGTCCCACATATTTTATAATGTGTCAGTGAGTCTGAGGTAAATACCCCAGGAAGTCTTCCTGGAGTCTTTGTGTGTGTGTTTTTGAAAGTGCCTCGACAACGGAAAATGTAGGAAGCACTTCAAACACCCTCTGAAGTGTAATCACTTTATGTCATGATCCACTGTGAAGTTCATTTCCTTTCAAATTTGTGCCTGAATTTCCTTCCAATTGACTGTGTCAAAGCTTTCCATATTTACATGACCAATAAAGATGTTAGCAGCATTTCACTCCATCCGATCCCAAATGGTTTGATCGAATGTACAGCCTGGTCTCATGTTTATACGTAGGTATTAATACGTAACATTTACAAGCACAAAACGTACATTTTTGTGCGTTTTTATTAATGCTAAAACGTACAATTTAGACGTATTTCAACGTTTAAAACGTACAAAATCGCTACGTATTTTTAGCTAAAAAACGTAAAAATATTTACGTATCTTTTATATCAAGATATTCATATCAATGCATTTTTATCATTTTATCAATAAGCAATTTAGATTTTTAGACCCCTTAACCTACCCCCAAACCTGAACCTACCCATTTTACAGTGAATATGCATTTTTATAATTTTATTAATACGCAATTTAGATTTTTAGACCCCTTAACCTACCCCCAAACCTAAACCTACCCATTTTATAGCGAATATAAAAGGATATAAAACGCAAATGACCGAAATACGCAGGAAAATAACAATTTTAGTAACAATATAGCATTAAAATATTTTTATAGTCGCTAATTCCACTCCTACCTATAAACCTAAACATTTCTGTACAGTATAAGAAAAACATGACAGACAGATGCCATTACAATCATTTATTTATTGCAAAAATGTCAAAAGCAGCACCAAATGTACGTTTTAGTGCCTGTAAAAACGTAAGTAAATGTACGTTTTATAGAACCACGTTACGTAAAATACATACGAATTATCATGAGATCACGTTGGAATGTAACAGTTTTGGCCTGAATTACTTTTTGCATTAATGATTTTTAAAGCAGATCTTTACACAACTCCAACTGATTTAGCTGCTTTTCAGTGTTTGGGCATATTAGAAAAGAGCAGTAAGGACTGATTTTCCCGGTGGCTTGGATTTCTCTGGTTTCTGGACCAGGTCCTAATGGAATCCCATTAAAAGATTGAACATTTAGGTTGAAATAATTTAAACCCAGTGAATTGCTTATCTGAGATATATTCATTAGAGTAGCTCTAAATGCCTCAGTGAGCTTTGCATAACATATTCTTCATTTCTTTAGATAAGTTTATGCATGAATATGCTCAATATTCCACTCTGTCTTTGTCATGACGAGCATTGTTAAAAAATAATAAACCTAACAACCCAACATTATTTCAATATTCAAACTAACCTGACTGCTTCAAATTATTTTGTTAAAATGACAGTGGGAAAGAGTATCACCTGCTGAAAAGATCTTTATCTGTTGCATATTTATACAAAAAAAACATAATTTTCTTCTTTTAATTTTCACTATAAGGTATTTAGATGACAGTAGATTAGGAACTACTGTACATTCAGAAAGTATCCCTATATGAATGGCAAACATAAATGTCCTAGTCACAGTTCGTCCACAGCAGCTTTGAGCAAGTTGTTGAGTTACATCCTGAAATTTTAATGTATTTTTGTGTTACCTACTTTGGAGAATGTTTTTTTTTTTTTTTTTCAGATTTGAAAGTACTTCTGTGAAGCCAGGATATGATCAGCACATCAGAGTTAGAAAGATGTAGTTCTGGCACCGGTGTCAACATGAGTTGTTTCCTGTTGTAGATTTTGGTGTGCAGATGGGATCTCCTCAGGGCTCATGTTTAATGTATACAGGTTGTTCTTTTTCACAGCAAACGAGAAATGACCTTACAAGATGTCAGTTGTGTTCCATATTAATGTGCAGGAGCGAATCCACTTATCACCACCTGTGTACACTGTTTTCAAAAGTGCCTCTGTGATATACCAGCTTTCAATATGTAGTGGAGACCCATATGGTCTGACCCAAAGCCTACAATTTAGGCAAAAAGGTCAGTTGAGTTTAAAAGCCGGTTCGCATCAAATGCGAAATAATATGTGACCCTGGACCACAAAATCAGTCTTAAGTCGCTGGGGTATATTTGTAGCAATAGCCATTGACCCATACAAATACATTGTATGGGTCAAAATTATCGATTTTTCTTTTATGCCAAAAATCATTAGGATATTAAGCCATATCAATGGAAACTTTCAGATGATGTATAAATCTCAATTTCGAAAAATTGACACTTAAGACTGGTTTTGTGGTCCAGGGTCACATATGTGAAACAAATTGCTGAAAGGTTTATTCACTCCAAGATTGAAACAAATATTTGACAAGATAAATAAAAAAAAAATTCCATTAAGAGGTGACATGTACATTTCAATTCCCCATTCCCTGTTATTTACTTTTTTATTTTCACTGTCCGTATCCTTTAAACATGATATCTGTGCTGTTTTGTTGGAAAGGCAATAGAAAGTCATTAGCTGTTGGAATTGAAATGTTACATTACAGTCTGTTGGTCAATTGGTTGTTGAATGTGCCTTTTTTTTTGTAAAAATTGCAATTGTAAAAGGCCAGGAAGTTGTGGTTGCAGTAGACATCAACTACCATTGGAATAACTAATATAAGTTTGTTTACCTTACTGTAAACGTACACCTTGCAGCTTAATCATGTTTGGAATTGGAGGACCACTAAGGGATTTTGTTGATTTTTAACCTGTACCAACAGGAACTGTAACAACTGAGACTCTTGTTGTTTTCTAGCTCCCTGTAAAGGAGATTCGCCACACATTATAAATTTGCCATGACATCAGCATAACTCTTCCATGTATTTTTGCAAATAAATAGAAGAAATATTGTTTGAATCATGCCAACATTCATGTTAGCTGAATTTGAAAATTAAATTATAACATTTATAAGCTTAAAGATATTGAGTATATTTACATTTTTTGCATACATAACAGGATACAATTTGCATTTTAATATGCAAAAGAAGTTTTTTTTAATTAACATTACGTTAATTATTTGAAATATGCATCCTGATTTGGGTTTGAACATTGCATCTGGTTAAATGGTTATTTGTTTTGTTTTTTATCATTTAGGTCATGAAAGAGTGATTGTCAGACTGTGTATGTTTGTGTGTGTGTGTGTGTGTGTGTGTGTGTGTGTGTGTGTGTCCAATAGGTCGCTGTCTGTTGATTGAGATAAGACCAAGCAGTGACTGATCTCTTTACTTCCAGACACTCTGTGATTTTGCACAAAAAATTGTTATTAGTGCTAGCAGAAGATGTAAAGCTTTGTTTAGGAATAAGCAGAATTCAAAAACATTGTCTGTGCCTATGCTAAAATGTTCATGACACATATTGAAAATGCTGTATATATTAAAATCACATAGTGAAAAAGTGAAAATAGTCATAAATGCCTGACAAAACTATGACTTTTAACAAAACAACTAGAGCTGTTTTCTCAGCTACAGCATTCACATTATTGCTCCATTGCTTTTTTATGAACAGTGGAAAAACATTTGGAAAGACCCAGCAGGCATCCCTGGCCCTTCACCTCTGTAACTGACTGCTGCTAGAAAACAGACATCACTGAGCTCTGTTATGCTTCAGATTCATAATTTTATATCCTGAAGACTTTACATTTACAATATTAGAATGTGCAATAAGTCAAACTTGTTTTATTAGAAATCTTATTAGAAGTTGATTAAGATTGAGAACATTAGGGTGTTTTAGCAATTCCTCATTAAGTATTAATTCCTCAATAAGTTAAAATATTAATAAAGTAAATTGAAGTATTATTAAGCTAAATTTTTAAAGGCGACTAGATTAGCAAGAATCCGGTATGTATATTAAACTGCTTTACTGTCTCCCAAGGCAGACTTTTGTGTGATGTCTTCAGACTCTTCATGTGAACAAGCAATACTCAATACATTTGCATTTAAATGGATAATTCCCTCAAAATGAACATTCTGTGATCAATTACTTTTCATTCAAAACAAGTATGAATTTATATTTTTCTCACAGAGCTATCAAATTGTTTCAGACTACTTTATAAGTTGTAAGAAAAAGAGCAGTGTGAACATTCTTTAAAACATGTAATTTTGTGTTCCACAGAAGCAAGAAAGTCATTAAAGGGTTACTCCACCCCAAAATGAAAATTGTGTCATTAATTACTCACCCTCATGTCGTTCCAAACCCGTAAGACCTCCGTTCATCTTACACGATCAACGTCCAGAAACATAGCAAGGAGATCGGTAAAATAATCAAATAAATAAATGTGACATCAGGGGTTCAACCGTAATTTTACGAAGCTATGAGAATACTTCTCCGCGTCACCGTAGCGTCATTTTGGAGAGTATCCACTGAACGCAAACAGCGTATGCTGTTCTGTGTCAGCCGCACCACACGGATACGTTTATTTACGCTTTGATTTGAATCAAAACAACGTATCTGTGTGGTTCGGTTGACACAGAACAGCACACGCTGTTTGCTTTCAGTGGATACTCTCCAAAATGGCGCTACAGGGTGATGCGGAGGAGACGAATTGTTGAATAAAGTCGATATTTTTGTTTTCTTTGCGTACAAAAAGTATTCTCGTAGCTAGAATCCCTGATGTCACATGGATTATTTTACCGATCTCCTTGCTACGTTTCTGGACGTTGATCGTGTTACTTACATTGCTGTCTATGGGAGGGTCAGAGAGCTCTCAGAATGCATCAAAACTATCTTAATTTGTGTTCCGAAGATGAACAGAGATCTTACGGATATTTGGAACGACGTGAGGGTGAGTAATTAATGACAACATTTTCATTTTGGGGTGGAGTAACCCTTTAAGGAAGGAACGTCATAAGGGTGAGTGTTATCCACTTAAGTGCTTATGATGCTGATAAATCAAAAAGACATACAGAACAGTATATTACAGTATATATTATAAAATGAGAGACATTTAAATTTCAAAAGAGAAGCAGAATTCAAAAGTCCTTGGATTCTTGGATAACCCTTTCGAAGTAATTACCTAGGATTTGAAAAGATGCTCAAATGCCTTTTCTGGTCTCTGTGGCAACCGCTGGTATAATACATTATAGGAGGCACACTGATGAGGAAATTTCAATGTTTATTGGTATTCCATAAAGGCTGGAGGAGGTGAGATGTTCTGATGCATTGAAACGGTGCACAAGCACCGCTCAGTTATACTCGCAATTATGCCCATAGAGAACTGGCAGGGAAAATATCTGCCTAATAGCAATGGAAATATTCGTTACTGCAATTCATTAGGGCCTGTGATGTTTGTCCAGGGTATTGCGGATGATTTTGCTGAATGGTTTGCCTTAATGATTTGTAGTTTTTATGCCCCTGGCCCTGTGCAAGGCTTTTGATGTCATTGGCTGAACTGTACATGTGCTCTGTGCATTCAAAACATAATATTTACTTTAGTTACATTACTTCAGTTTAATTAATTCAAAGTCTGAAGAAGAGCAGTTAATTACATAATCATTAACAGATGTGTATGTGTGTAAGAAGAAAAAAAACTTTTCTGCCACAGTACTTAACACTGTTTATGCTCTAAATGCTTTAATGGACAATTTTCAGCACATTTATGACTAAATGAGACAATTAAAATGGTTAAAAATGATGATTCTGCCATACTGTAACTCAAAAAGCTTGACAGTAGTGATGACATCTTACTGTCACTGCTAATTCCCAGTAGTCTCTGAGGATGTTTTAAAGTTGGACAGATCGATACGGCAAAAAAAGCCTTGGGTAAATCCTGTTAGAAACCTCAACCTTACCATTGATCCGGGTGAGAATTAAATTCTGTTCAAACCTCCTCCCCACCGAGCAGACTTCTAAGGCTGATTCAACACTACACAGAGGTAAAGATGCAGCAGAGACATTCAGGAGGCTAATCTTCAGAGGTTTCAAAACATCCCTCAACGTCATGCTTGCCCAGGTGCCACACCACATGCTGTATGCTAGGCTTAGGGGAAGAGATGCATAATTATCAGTGAGCTAGCAGACAGGGAGGATTTGATGGACGTACATAAAGCAGTCTGTCAGTGAGTTAAGGATGCAGTATGCAGTGTGTAGTATGTAAGTAGTGCTTTAGACTCTAACAGAAATATTGATGTAGTCTGGGTGCAAAGCACAGAATGAAGACAGAGCATGCTAAAGACATTTGTTGTTGCTGGTCATTTGTAGTAGTATCAGTAATAGTTGTTGTTGTAGGGATGGCAAGATTCACTGATTCGCATCAGTGCATTGGCATTAAAAGTTGAATGAATCAATGCATCAGTTTAAAAAAGTGTGCATCAGACAAAAGTTGGCATCGTTTCTAACATATTTGCATTGGTAAAAAACGATTTATTAATATATAATTAATTATAGATGCACTATACTTTTATTATTTAGAAAGTGGCCAATAATTTGTGACCAGTATTTTATATGTAGATTGATTTCTCCTCTCTAAACTGTTTCTCAAGCGCGTTCTCTCATCACCACTGCTGCTACGTGAATATGACGTATCACAACACTATGGAGACCGAGGCGTTAGAAGTCAGAAGGCACTTAAAGGGATAGTTAATTCAAAAATGAAAATTCTGTCATTAATTACTCACCCTCATGTCGTTCCAAACCCGTAAGACCTTTGTGATCTTCGGAACACAAATTAAGATATTTTTGATGAAATCCAAGAGCTTTCTGATGCTCCACAGACAGCAACGCAACTGAAATGTTCCCAGGCCCAGAAACATAGCAAGGACATCGGTAAAATAGTCATGTGATATCAGTGGTTCAACCGTAATTTTTCGAAGCTACGAGAATACTTTTTGTGCCCAAAAAAACTAAAATAATGACTTTATTTAACTATTCTTCTCCCCTGAGTTACCGTCTCCTGCCATTATGGAGAGTACCATGATGTGTTCAACATAAGCAGCAGCACGCGCATGCATTGTTTACATGCAGAGGAAAACACGTGCATGCGTCGCGATACTCTCCACAATGGTGGCAGACGGGATGAGGAGGAAAAGAATTGTTGAATAAAGTCGTTATTTTTGTTTTCTTTGTGCACAAAGTATTCTCGTAGGGACAGAAAGCTCTTGGATTTCATTTAAAATATCTTAATTTGTGTTCTGAAGATGAACGAAGGTCTGACAGGTTTGGAGGGTGAGTAATTAATGAGAGAATTTTCATTTTTGTGTGAACTATTCCTTTAAGTTAATTTATGAATCGCTGTCTCTCTGAAGCAAAGAAATAAATGCGAACTATCTGTACCAAACTGAATTGCATAACATCATATTTTTTCCCATTGCATCGTATTGCATTGAATCGAATCGAAATCAGATCGCACTGCATCGTAATAGAGATTAATCGCATCCCATCGTGGCTGCTTCATATGTATCTTTAATGTATCGTAACGTTGGCTATGCATGAAGATGCGTATCGCATCGCCCTCAGTTATGGAGCTGCACATCCCTAAGCTGTTGCAATGCATTTTGGTTGTACCTATTTTACTTCCTTCATTACTGTCCACCTTTGAACTATAGCCTGCATTGTTTCCCTGTGCTAAACACTCTTATAATTGATATTTGACTTTAAATTACATGCACAATAGTTTACAAAATCAAGCAGTGTTATCATTTTCCAACATTGCTGTTTCATTTTCCAGTCCAGTGGTGAGATTATCACAATGTGCTTTGATGCAGCTTTCTCATTTAAAAAAGAAAACAATTTGTATCGCATGCTGCAAATGAATGTTCTCAGTAGTCTGTTCACGTACAAATATTATTTCTTAACAATATTTTCAGATAACAAGCTATAGCTGTGATGCACAAATCTTTCTCTAAACATATCAATCCATAAATTAAAAAAAATCTTCATTTTGGCTGTAAAATAACTTGAATGCGTATGTTGCTTGGTTTTGCTTGCAGCTTTCAAGCTTCCTGTCACCATGGGAACAGCCGAAGTGGCCTGGAGGATACCCTATGGAAAATGAATTCCAAGCATGAATACGGACTATTCATGGAAAGGAAGTTAATGGGCAACAATTTGTATCGCATGCTGCAAATTAATGTTCTCAGTAGTCTGTTCACGTACAAATATTATTTCTTAACAATATTTTCAGATAACAAGCTATAGCTGTGATGCACAAATCTTTCTCTAAACATATCAATCCATAAATTAAAAAAAATCTTCATTTTGGCTGTAAAATAACTTGAATGCGTATGTTGCTTGGTTTTGCTTGCAGCTTTCAAGCTTCCTGTCGCCATGGGAACAGCCGAAGTGGCCTGGAGGATACCCTATGGAAAATGAATTCCAAGCATGAATACGGACTATTCATGGAAAGGAAGTTAATGGGCATTTAAGGGTACACCAACAACAGCTATCCTTCTTATTCTTCACCGACAGCTAATAGCATAATGGCAACCATTCACTTATCTGCAGCTCTTCACAACAACTGTAATTGACCCTTAGAAGCAGCTCCTGTCCAATCAGATCTCTAGCAAACACTCCTAACCAATATATCCTTTATTAAGCTTTCAGCACTTTTCCACCACCAGTGTTTGATATTTGTGGAGACAACCCTAATTACATTTTCTCTGGCAGGCAGGTAGAAGAACTTGAGCTCTGGATACCATTTTTTTCAGCTGTTTTTTCTTAAATTCTTTCTTTATTAAATCACATTTTATTTGAATTTCTTATAACTAACACGTAGAAGCTCATTTCTGCCTCAGAGTAAAAAATACAAAAATTGGGGGAGAAAAGAAATAAAGCTGTATATGTTGTTGGTTTTTTAATTAATATTTACAAGCAACATATGAATTGCAAGTATTTCATTATGTTATATATATTTTTGGGTATGTTCTGCCTTTGACTTTATAGCTTATGAAAGCTGCTAGTAAAGAGCATTGTCATGATGTCTCTTTTCTGCTACTGCAGGGTCACATGACATTTATGGCTCAGGTCATTGACGTTATGTATTATAGATCTCTTTGGTTGTAGTATGATGTTTTTTTATTCTTGTATTGTTTAATATAGTACTACAGCATTTTTTATTACCGGTATTTTCATATTTTAATATATATGTATTACCAGTATTATTCTTACCAGTATTTTTAATTGTAATAATTTTGTGCTTTTCTCATTTGTATTAGTTTTTATGTATGTTTAGCTTATTTTTTTTACAGTTTTATTTTAGTAATTCTAGTGATTGAAAATTTCTTATTGTTTATTATTTTATAATTTATTATTATTTCTCATATACTGTTATTTCAATTAACAAAAATGTTTTATACATTTTTTTTTTTCTATTCTCTCTTTTTTTTAGAGTTTTTGTTTAAAGTAACAACATGGTTTGATTTTTTTGGGGGGGCAGGGGAACTGACCTACTTGTGCTACAAAAACTGAAAATGATTATTGGTCATCCAATTTTTTGTTGCCACTATTGCTCTCCCTGTAGGAATATAACAATAGACTATAATATATATATAATCAAGACAATATAATCAAGGAATATAATCAAGACAATAACTATTAAATAATTAAATAATTATTAGTTAAAGTTCATATAAAATGTCTAGCACACTAGTTTTTTTTTTTTTTTGACACATTTATGGTGGACTAACAAGCCCAAGTGAATATTTTGTCATTAAGAACAGTGTCACAGTACAAATTATATCTTTACTATGAGATCAGAGTTTGATTTTCACACTCCTGGACTGGTAGGGAACAACAATATATTCTGAGAACAGTTAAACTAATTTTCTAATGTGCCTGAATGAGCCCTGATGAATTACAAAAGACTGCTCTGAAAAATCACACACACACACACACACCCTCTTAGTTAATGTTTCAATTACCTTATATTAATCTGATTGTCACATAACCATTCAAATAAAATTATTCCCAGAGCTGAGACAAAGGTAATCATAACTTGTCAGCTCTCCTTCGTTAGCACCTGTCGTAATAAATGAATAGTCCTGCTGAACTGTCATCACTTTTCTGCATTGATAGTAACAGAAGTCTTCTGGCAAATCCCCTACCAAGACCGACCTGTCATATTAAAATAAAACAGCAACTCCATTCATGAGCTGTCAGGGGTAAAAAAAAAAAAAAGAATAAAAAAAAATATATATATATATACAGTGGGTACGGAAAGTATTCAGACCCCCTTAAATTTTTCACTCTTTGTTATATTGCAGCCATTTGCTAAAATCATTTAAGTTAATTTTTTTTCCTCATTAATGTACACACAGCACCCATTTGAAAGAGTGTTTATGTGCATGTTCACACACATGTCTGCATGTGTTCGCTAGCATGAAGTCGTGCCGCAGGGGAGGTGAATTAAGCAACCCATAAATAATCTGATGGGCAGCATTTGTTCCATAAGTGCTAATACAAAGGGACAGACAGATAGATCTTAACCAGGGGTCTTCAACCTCTTGGTTGGTAGTATACTATTCAGTGGCATATGGCAAGACTTTGCCATTTAGCTATATCTGGCATATGTGTTTACTACCATATTTAGTGTACTTTATGATGTTTATATTGCAGAGTCTTTAAAACAGTTGTTGTAGAGAGTCATTTAATTTGTATCAATATACTTTTTTATAAGGTTTCGCTAACTTCAAAGGTTTATTTATTTAATTTTTATCTTTTAAATATATTTTAATATATGTTTTTAAACAATAAAAAATTCTAATGGTTTTTAATAGAATTATTTTTAATTTATCACTTTTTTTTCCCAGAAAATGTATATTGAAGATTCCTAAATGATGAAAAAGAAGTGAGAGAACTATCAGTAAGTATTTCTGGTTTCTTTTATTAGAGACTTTCAGTGTTGTTGTTCTTGTTTTTGACATTTACAGGAGGTAAAAAGTGATGTTTTTATGACAAATATATCATTTCTGTAGTGTGTACTGGAGACAGTAAAGGAACTGTCAAAAATTAAAAAATGATTCCCATATAATAACAGTTAAAGGCTGACAAAAAGAAACACAATAAGTGTTTTAATTTTGGGGTGCACTATTCCTTTAATAAGAGATGTATTGATACCACTAAGGCAGTTCTTAGGCAATGAAATTATTCTATTAAGAAAGTGCCATTCATTCTGTGGAAGGTATAAGGAGTTGCGCCCAGTCTAAAAGTGATCAGCGCCATCAGCATTTGGCCACTTTTGAGATGTGAGCTAATAAATGTGTGAAGAGTGACAGCATGGGTGCAAACAAAAGACATGGTAGTGTCAAATGGAATTATCACACACAACGATGGGATGGCTGCCAATTATTTTCCTTGATTGAGTATTGGCCTTATCAGAACGACGGCAGAGGAATAGCCTCCATATTCATTAACAGAAAAGTTCAGCAGAACATGGGGGAGTTATAAAAATACATTTAACCAGGGTTGTTTACTTGAGGGCATATACACGAATGACATTTTAACATGCTCTTTTGCACATGTTTTTGCAAAAAGCTGAACTCTTAAAGATGCAGTTCAGGTGCGTCGCTAGACATAAATGACAATTGAGGCTTTGCCGTTTAATGGCATATGATTATGCAAAGGTACATAGAGGTGAAAGAGTTACTTCTAGGTCACAATTCATCAACTAAGGCAGATGATTGGTAGAGAATTACAGAGTGTGCTCATTTCAATTAATATCACGATGAAAAATTTGGGCTGACTCTATTTTTGCTCTTTTTCTTAAAGCCATTTTTAAACTCACTAATTAAACCTTACTAATGAAGTTAATTATGGTCACTAGAAGACTTTTCCCAGAATCTTGGTTTAGTGATCAGCAGAGAGGGAATAATAGCAAACAATTTAAATGCTGTTCCAATCAGGACCACAAGTCAGCATGAGTTGCAACAATAAATAGAAAAGTGTAATTACACCCTTCAGCCTTTCACTGAGGGTTGTTGAGAAAATTGTGCATTAGTGTTTTTTGCTAGCACAATGGCAAGACTCACAAAGTCTTTTTCACTGCTCCTCAGTGACTGTTCTTACTCTCTTCCTGTGAAATTGCAAAGGAAATGTTAGATTGTCATGTCACTAAGGAACTCTTTCCACAAAAAGGAAGAGGAAAAGCATCTGGGATAGTAAAAAACACACAACATGTTATCTTATTTCCTAGGATGAACCTTGTACTTTAAACTGTGTACATATAGAATGAAGCTTTTCATACACTTTCATTACTATTTCATAAAGGACAGTTTCTATTATATATGAGCAAGACCTAAAATAGTAGTCCAGTCAGACAGTGCTGTGTGGGGTTTACAGATATGTGAGTGAAAACCATCAGTAGTCTGACAATCTGATGATTTATTAGTGCTATTAATAATAATTTCTTCTCAAATGTAGCTGGAAAAACCTTATCAGGGTTCAGTGCATACAGCATAACGCTCCCTTTTATGTGTGTTTACGCTGATTTAGATTTGATATACAATTATTGAGACAAATATTTTCTTCCCGTGTTGCTCTGTGACAAATAAAAAGAAAATGCAATTACAATCTGGGAGACAGTGATAAACCATGTCATAAAAATTCTTTACATCTGACTTTCAAATATTTTGCGCCATGACTCATTCAGCAGTTATGAATAATAAAGTTAACTTTATCTATGAATGAACAGATTATGGTCTTTAAAAATGGACCAAATTTGCATTGCAGTTGCTTAGGGAAGTTAATATAGCCTATAAATAAATAAAACTTGTTTTGCATCTTCCAAGGCTGGTTTCAGGGATCATAAAGCATTTGTAGATCTGTAGAAGTCCAAAATTCTGTTTATTTGTTATTCCATTTGAATATTTAATAACGTAGCATTTTAAATACATCTTGATTGACATTATTGAACAATTTATGAATCACAAATAATACAATAAAAAAACTCACAAATAAACTCAAGAAAACATTCAAATACATCTTTGCAATAAACGCATACAATTTACTTAAAACCAGCTAGTAATATTTCAACACATATAGAACCATTCCATGGTGTATTCATTCATATTTATCCATTCAAGTATGGTCCAATATGTAAAATTGTTATTCTTTTTTTTTCAGTTATGAAAAAGAAATGGTTAGGAAACATGCACATTGTAAGCATAATTGACACTTTATCATATGCAGGAGGTGGACATCCCTGATTAAAATATAAACTCTTGTATCAAAACAGAACCACTTTATCAAATTTATAATTTTAAAGTTCTGAAGTAAATAGAGTGTAATCAATACAGTTATATCCAAGCTTGATTGAGTCAAGTTTTGTCTAATAGATATTTTTAATTAAAAGATCTTGATTAATATTCTATGATCTTGTTATGGTCAACATGCATGACTGAATTGTCATTGCTGCATTACATAGATGTCTAAATCAGTTAGACTTGTAGAAGACATATTTTTGCATTGCTCTATACCCACATGAAACACTTGACTAATGTTTCAATTTAATAGCAGAGGAGGCCCTGCGGCTCCATGTTGACTCATAGTCATGCAATAATTGTGTTACAATAACAGACAATGACTACGTTTACATGGACATCAGTAATCTGATTATTTACCTTATTCTGAATAAGACAATATTATGATTAAGGTGTTTACATGAGTTGCTTTTAGAATATTCCTTTCATGTTCCCGTTTTACATGTTATAGTACATCGATTGATTAATGGCACACGTCATTACGTCCCCACGTGACGCTATCCGACATCCCCTCCAGAATTTCACATATAAACATATATGTTGTCTTCGTTATGGTGCGATATACAGTTTTGGGTGTTTCATTTTAAATTTTATGAAAGCTTCAAGTGCAGTTAATTATTTGTCATGCTATACGTGCAAACAGATGACGGCGTTGTTGAAGCCATGCTTTTTTTGTTTGTCGTCAAAGGGTTGACCACTGCCGTGTGTGTATCATGTCGCAAAATGTTGCGAAAAGTCCTACACAATGAATGGTAAATGCGACTAAAATAGGAATACTGTTAAAATCGTGTTAAAATCGGAATATTGTTGTCCATGTAAACGTACTCAATATGAGTATGTTTACATGGACGACAATATGCCGATTTAACATGATTAAGACAATACTCTGATTACCTTAATCCGGCTAAAGTCATAGTCGAAGTAAACACAAATAGAATCAAGATGTGGAGTATTCCTATTTTAGTCGCATTATTGAAGTGCAGTATAGACATGTACACACCTTAATCCCATTATTACCGTAGTGTAGGACTTTTCGCTGCATTTTGCGACAGAATACACACGCACAAATAAAAGAGCTTCAACACCGCCGTCGTCACGTATAAAAAAAAACAAAGTGACGTGACGTATAAATTATACGTATACACGTATAAATAATTAACTGCACTTGAAGCTTTCATAAAATTAAAAATGAAACTGTATACCCAAAACTGTATACGGCATAATCACGAAGACGAACTATATGTTTATACGTGAAATTCTGGAGGGGACGTCGGAATGGCGTCACGTGGGGACGTAATGACGTGTGCCATTAATC